>NC_091983.1:58757864-58979648 GCF_044704955.1 Pristiophorus japonicus
CCCCCCCCTTCTCCCCCTCCCCCACCCCCCTCCCCTCACTGTCAGAAACACAGACACTGACATACAGACAGAGAGATAGAGTCACTGACAAAGACACACTAGGGGGACCGTCCCAGCACGCTGTTGGAGGACTCCCGATGCTGCAGTCGGTAAGTAAAAAATGTTTTATTTATTGATTTAAAAAAATGTTTTAACATTTTTTATTAATTTTTTTTGATTGATTTATTGGTTGAATTATTGATGTATTTATCATTTATTATTGATGATGGCTTTATTTGTAAAACTGATGTGTTTAATGTTTGTAAACTTCCCTTTAAACCCCCCCCCCCCCATTCCCTACGCCTGATTTGTAACCTATGCCTGATTTTCTAAGTGTAGACAAGGTTTTTCTGAGCGTACAAAAATCTACACTTACTCTATTCTAAGTTAGTTTGGAGTATGTTTTCACTGCCTAAACTTTCAAAACGGGCGTAAGTGGCCGGACACGCCCCCTTTTGGAAAAATAAATCTGTTCCAAACTGAAACTGTTCTAACTGACTAGAACTGGAGCAAACTAAATGCCGAGAATTGCAATTTCTAAGATACTCCATTCTAAACCAGTTGCTCCAAAAAAACAGGAGCAACTCAGGCTGAAACTTGGCCCCATTGTGCTGTATGATTCTATGATTAAAGTATGTGAGGCTGTTGGGAAATGGATACATTTCTACTCTACTGCTGCTACACTTGTATTAAATCATCTCAAAGTGCTTCACGATGAATTACTGTTAAAGTAGTGAGTATAATTTAGGCAAGCATGGCAGCCAGCCAGCATCCTGCAAAATGCCACAAACAGCAATGAGATGAATGACCAGGTAATCTGATTTTTGTCAGTTTTGGTTGAAGAAGGAATATTTCCCAAGGTGCTCTTCAAATTGTACCGGGGGTTTTAATCTCTACTTGAAGCAAATTGCATACTTGCCGAGTCTCACTTACTGTTTAGACTTGTTTTCTTTTATTTAGGTTAAGCAATGTATTTTGGTGGTGCATTTGATTTAAGAGAAGTAATAATGCTACAGGTAATATTAGATGCTAACTTCACATACAATGGAAAGAGACATACAAATGGTATGACTTTGAGAATTTGTTGCAATTTTGCTTGTAATTGTTTTTGAATTGGGTTATTTGTTTGAATATTCCAATTAATTCCTCTGAGAATGATTGTGAATTCACTGGCATTGATGTGCTGTCATCCTATAGTAGAAATATCCATTTAATTGGCAATGATATTGTTGATTAGGCAACCCAATAACCATGTATTGCCAGCCAGTGGAATTTGTCGTTATATTGGTCGGCTGACAGCCATCAAATAGAGTATTTACATGAGCAGTATGTAATATTTTTTATTAAGTAGATAAGCCATATTTGTATCTTAATTTAAAAGATTTTTTAAAACACGCACACACTTAGGCTCCAAGTTGTACAAATTGCTTCTTAGCCATTTAGTTCATAGTTGTACTTTAGTAATAGAAAGTAAAAAAGAAAAATTCAGTTTCGCAACTCTCATTTCATAGAATGTAAGCAACTTATTTTTGGTAAGCATGTATGAGCAATGAGCAGAATCTTTCCCCTTCGGGGTCTAGATAAAATGATTGCTGGAAAGGCTCATCAAATCGTAGAATACAAAAACTCCACACTTGTATTAAACACTACAATACAGAGTTATGAATAGGCCGGCAGAACTAATTTTGGATTCCTAGCGACTTACTGAAAATTTGAAGCTTATACAATACAAAGAAAAAGAAAAACGGTAGAACTTCCAAACCTAGAGCCCCCTGGATGTCGATGGGCATACAAGGTAGGATAAGGCTAAAAAGGTAAGCTTATGTTGGCTAAATACTGTAGAAAGCTTAGAGAGTATAGAAAGTGCAAGGGTAAAATTAAATTAGAAATTAGGAAAGCGAAGAGAGGGCATGAAAAAATATTTGCAAGTAAAATCAAGGAAAACCCAAAGATGTTTTATAAATGCATAAATAGCAAGAGGATAACTAAAGAAAGAGTAGGGCCTAATAGAAAAAGAAAGACTGACTTGGATTTATATATCAACTTTCATGATCACTGGACGTCTCAAAGCGCCTTACAGCCAATGAAGTACTTTTTGGAGTATAGTCACTGATGTATTGTAGGAAATAGAGACCAAAAGGTAACCTGTGTGTTGAGGCAGAAGATGGATTATGGTTCGTGATAATACTTTGCATATGTCTTCAGAAAAAGAGGGGTGATGCAGACATTGTAGTTAAGGAGGAGGTGTGTGAAATATTGGATAAGATAAATGTAATGAGAGACAAAATGTTAAGGGGTTTAGCATCTTTGAAAGTAAATTAATTGCCAGGCCCAGATGAAATGTATCCTAGGCTGTTAAGAAAAGCAAGGGAGGAAAGCGGAGGCTTTGACCATCATTTTCCAATCCTCTCTGGCTACAGATGTAGTACTGGAAGACTGCTAACGTTGTACTGTTTTTTTTTTAAAGGGAGAAAGGGATAGTCTTGAGTAATTATAGGCTAGTCAGTCTAACCTCACTGCAAATTATTGGAAAAAATTCTGAGGTACAGTAGTTAGAAAGGCACAGATTAATCAAGGACAGTCAGCATAGATTTATTAAGGGAAGGTCATGTCTGTCTAACTTGATTAAATTTTTTGCGGAGGTAACAAGAAGGGTTGATGAGGGTAATGCATTTGATGTAGTCTACATGGATTTTAGGAAGGGTTTTGATAAGGTCCCACATGGCAGACTGGTCAGTAAAGTAAAAGTCCATGGGATTCAAGGGAAAGTGGCAGGTTGGCTCCAAAATTGGCTCCATGGCAGGAAGCAAAGGGTAATTATCAATGGGTGTTTTTGTGACTTGAAGGCTTTTTCCAGAGGGGTTCTGCAGGGCTCAGTACTCGGTCCCTTGTTTTTTGTGGTATATATCAATGGTTTAGACTTCAACATAGGGGACATGATTAATAAGTTTGCAGATGATACAAAAATTGGGCGTGTGGTTAACAAGAAGAAAAAGTTGTAGACTGCAGGAAGATAGATAGACTGGTCAGGTGGGCAGAAAAGTGGCAAATGGAATTCCATCTGGAGAAGTGTGAGGTAATGTATTTGGGAAGGGCTAACCAGGCAAGGGAATATACAATAAAAGAAGTGTTGAAGAACAGAAGGACCTTTGAATGCATGCCCACAGATCCCTGAAGGTAGCACGACAGATAGATAAAGGTAGTTAAGAAGGCATACGGGATACTTTCCATTATAGCCGAGGCATAGAAAAGAAGAGCAAGGAAGTTATGCTTGAACTATATAAAACACTTGTTAGGCCACAGCTAGAATACTGCATACAGTTCTGGTCACCACATTACAGGAAAGATGTGATTTCAGTAGAGAGGATCTGCGAGGATGTTGCCTAGACTGGAGAATTGTATATATGAGGAAAAATTGGATAGAACATAAGGATATAAGAAATAGGAGCAGGAGTAGGCCATTTGGCCTATCGAGCCTGCTCTACCATTTAATAAGATCATGCCTTCAACTCCATTTCCCTGCCTGCTTCCCATAACCCTTGAATCCCTTATCAGTCCATCTTCACCCTAAATATATTCAAAGACCCAGCCTCCACAGCCCTCTACGGTAGAGAATTCCAAAGATTCACGGCCCTCAGAGAAGAAATTTCTCCTCATTTCCATTTTAAATGGGCGACCTCATATTCTGAAACTGTGACTTCTAGTTCTAGATTCCCCCATGAGGGGAAACATCCTTTCTGCATATCTTGTATGTTTCAATAAGGTCAACTCTCATTTTTCTAAACTCCAATGAGTATAGGCCCATCCTGCTCAACCTTTCTTTATAAAACAACCCCTTCATCTCAGGAATCAACCTCGTGAACCTTCTCTGAACTGCCTCCAAGCAGAACCAATGGGAACCTATTCAACCTTCGTCACCTTCAGGCTAGATCCAAGGCCGTCCTATCCTCTGTCATCGAACTACAGTATGCGAACGGCGCTTGCATCTGTGCACATTCAGAGGCCGAACTTCAAGCCATCGTCAACATCTTCATTGAGGCATACGAAAGCACGGGCCTTACATTAAACATCCATAAAACAAAGATCCTCCACCATCCTGACCCCGCCACACAGCACTGCCCCCCCCCCCCCACTCCCGGTCATCAAAATACATGGCGTGGCCTTGGACAATGTGGACCATTTTCCATCCCTCGACAGCCTACTATCAGCAAGGGCAGACATAGACGACGAGGTCCAACACCGCTTCCAGTCTGCCAGCGCAGCCTTCGGTCGCCCGAGGACCTCAAATCTGGCACCAAGCTTACGGTCTACATGGTAGTAGTGATACCCATATGTCTGAGACGTGGACCATATCCAGTAGACACCTCAAAGCGCTGGAGAAGTACCACCAACACTGCCTCCGCAAGATCCTGCAAATCCATTGGGAGGATCGACACACCAACGTCTGTGTTCTCACTCAGGCCAACATCCCCAGCATCGAAGCACTGA
Organism: Pristiophorus japonicus; assembly: GCF_044704955.1. Lineage (NCBI taxonomy): Eukaryota > Metazoa > Chordata > Chondrichthyes > Pristiophoridae > Pristiophorus > Pristiophorus japonicus. The sequence goes on from NC_091983.1 coordinate 58,762,392, forward strand.
GCACACTTGACCAGCTCTGTTGGGCGTGCCACATCGTCCACATGTCCAACATGAGACTCCCAAAGCAAGCGCGCTACTTGGAAACTCCTACATGGCAAGCAAGCCCCAGGTGGGCAGGGGAAACGCTTCAAGGACACCTTCAAAGCCTCCTTGATAAAGTGCAACATCCCCACCGGCACCTGGGAATCCCTGGCCCGTGACCGTCCTAAGTGAAGGAAGAGCATTCGGGAGGGCGCTGAGCACCTCGAGTCTCATCGCCAAGAGCATGCAGAAATCAAGCGCAGACAGCGGAAGGAGCATGCAGCAAGCCAAACTCCCCACCCACTCCTTCCTTCAACCACTGTCTGTCCCACCTGTGACAGCGACAGTAATTCCTGTATTGGACTGTACAGTCACCTGAGAACTCGCTTTAGAATGGAAGCAAGTCTTCCTCGATTTTGAGGGACTGCCTTTGATGATGGGATCCCTCCTTAAATAAAGAGACCAAAATTGTACGTAGTACTCCAGGTGTGGTCTCACCAAAGCACTGTATAGTTGTAGCAGGACCTCCCTACTTTTATAGTCCATCCCCCCTTGCGATAAAGGCCAACATTCCATTTGCTTTCCAAATTACTTGCTCTACCGGCATGCTAACTTTTTGTGTTTCGTGTACAAGGACTCCCAGATCACTCTGGCAGCATTTTGTAATCTCTCGCCATTTAAATAATAATTTGCTTTTCTTTTTCCTACCAAAGTGGATAACCTCACATTTTCCCACATTATACTCCATCTGCCAAATTGTTGCCCACTCACTTAGCCTGTCTGTATCCCTTTGCAGAATCTTTGTGTCCTCCTCACAACTTGCTCTCCCACCCATCTTTGTATCATCAGCAAATTTAACTATATTACACTCGGTCCATTCATCCAAGTCATTAATATAGATTGTAAATAGTTGAGGCCCCAGCACTGATCCCTGTGGCACCCCAATAGTTACAGTTTGCCAACCTGAAAATGATTCATTTATCCTGACTCTGTTTTTTGTTACTTAGCCAATCCTCTATCCATGCTAATATATTTTTTGAGGATGTTTCCAGTAGAGTGGACAAGGGAGAACCAGTTGATGTGGTATATTTGGACTTTCAGAAGGCGTTCGACAAGGTCCCACACAAGAGATTGATGTGCAAAGTTAGAGCACATGGGATTGGGGGTAGTGTGCTGACATGGATTGAGAACTGGTTGTCAGACAGGAAGCAAAGAGTAGGAGTAAATGGGGACTTTTCAGAATGGCAGGCAGTGACTAGTGGGGTACCGCAAGGTTCTGTGCTGGGGCCCCAGCTGTTTACACTGAACATTAATGATTTAGATGAGGGGATTAAATGTAGTATCTCCAAATTTGCGGATGACACTAAGTTGGGTGGCAGTGTGAGCTGCGAGGAGGATGCTGTGAGGCTGCAGAGTGACTTGGATAGGTTAGGTGAGTGGGCAAATGCATGGCAGATGAAGTATAATGTGGATAAATGTGAGGTTATCCACTTTGGTGGTAAAAACAGAGAGACAGACTATGATCTGAATGGTGACAGATTAGGAAAAGGGGAGGTGCAAAGAGACCTGGGTGTCATGGTACATCAGTCATTGAAGGTTGGCATGCAGGTGCAGTAGGCGGTTAAGAAAGCAAATGGCATGTTGGCCTTCATAGCAAGGGGATTTGAGTACAGGAGCAGGGAGGTGTTGCTACAGTTGTACAGGGCATTTGTGAGGCCACACCTGGAGTATTGTGTACAGTTTTGGTCTCCTAACCTGAGGAAGGACATTCTTGCTATTGAGGGAGTGCAGCGAAGGTTCACCAGACTGATTCCCGGGATGGCGGGACTGATCCATCAAGAAAGACTGGATCAACTGGGCTTGTATTCACTGGAGTTCAGAAGAATGAGAGGGGACCTCATAGAAACATTTAAAATTCTGACGGGGTTAGACAGGTTAGATGCAGGAAGAATGTTCCCAATGTTGGGGAAGTCCAGAACCAGAGGTCACAGTCTAAGGATAAGGGGTAAGCCATTTAGGACCGAGATGCGGAGGAACTTCTTCACCCAGAGAGTGGTGAACTTGTGGAATTCTCTACCACAGAAAGTTGTTGAGGCCAATTCACTAAATATATTCAAAAAGGAGTTAGATGAGGTCCTTACTACTAGGGGGATCAAGGGGTATGGCGAGAAAGCAGGAATGGGGTACTGAAGTTGAATGTTCAGCCATGAACTCATTGAATGGCGGTGCAGGCTAGAAGGGCCGAATGGCCTACTCCTGCACCTATTTCCTATGTTTCTATGTTTCTATTAGCCCCAACCCTGTAAGCTCTAATCTTGTGCAATAACCTTTTATGTGGCACCTTTTCGAATGCCTTCTGGAAATCCAAATACATGACATCTACGGGTCTCCCTTTATCCACCCTGCTCATTACATTCTCAAAGGACTTCAGTAAATTTGTCAAACATGATTTCCCTTTCATACAGTCAAGCAGAGTCAGCATGGTTTTATCATGATTTTCTAAATGTCCTGCTACTACTTCCGTAATAATGGACTCCAGCATTTTCCCAATGACAGATGTTAGGCTAACTGATCTATAGTTTACTGCTTTCTGTCTCCATCCTTTCTTAAATAGAGGTGTGACATTTGCGGTTTTCCAATCCGCTGGAACCTCTCCATCCAGGGAATTTTATTAGATTACAACCAATGCATCCACTATCTCTACAGCCACTTCTTTTGGACACTAGGATGCTATATTAATGACTTGTATGAAGGGACCAAGTGTAATGTAGCCAACTTTGCTGATGATACAAAGATGGGTGGGAAAGCAAATCATGAATACGTGGCTGGAGAGATGGTGCAGGCAGGAGGTCTTTAGTTTCCTGAGGCATTGGGACCGCTTCTGGGGGAGGTGGGACCTGTACAAGCCAGACAGGTTGCACCTCAACAGAGCCGGAACCAATATCCTCGCGGGGGGTTGGGAGTTGCTAATGCTGTTGGGGAGGGTTTAAACTAGCTTGGCGGGGGATGGGAACCTGAAAATAGATTCAGGAGGGAAGGGTGTAAAGCTGGAATTAGAAAGCAAAAATGATGAATGTGAGTTTGAAGGAAAGAGGAATCAAGCAGGAAAAAAGGGTAAAAAGCCAAATTTAAAGGCTCTTTGTCTAAATGCACGTAGCATTCGTAACAAAATAGATGCGTTTACTGCACAAATAGATACAAATGGGTATGATCTGATAGCCATTACAGAGACGTGGTTGCAAGGTGACCAGGACTGGAAACTAAATAGTCAGGGTATTTGACAATCCGGAAGGACAGATAGAAAGGAAAAGGAGGTTGGGTAGCTCTATTGATAAAGGATGCAATCACTGCAATAGTGAGAAACTATATTGGCTTAAGTGATCAGGATGTTGAAAGAGTTTGGGTGGAGATAAGGAATAATAAGGGGAAAAAGTAGGAACTCTTGGTCGGAGTATAAACCAGGAAATAGTGGGGGGCTTGTAAAAAGGGAACAGCAATAATCATGGGTGATTTTAACCTCCATATTGATTGGAAAAATCAAATTGATCTGGGTAGCCTTGAGGAAGAGTTTATAGCGTGCGTAAGGGATGGGTTCCTTGAGCAGTATGTGACGGAACCAACCAGGGGCAGGCTATCTTGGATCTGGTCCTGTGTAATGAGACAGGATTAATTAACAATCTCCAAGTAAAGGATCCCCTTGGAATGGGTGATCATACCATGGTTCAATTTCAAATTCAGATGGGGGAGGTGAGAAAGTTGGACCTCAAACCAGTGTACTAAGCTTAAATAAAGGAGACTACAAAGGTATGAGGGCAGAGTTGGCTAAAGTGGACTGGGGAAATAGATTAAAGTGTAGGACGGTTGATGAACAGTGGCATGCATTTAAGGAGATATTTCACAACTCTCAAGAAAAATATATTCCAGTGAGGAGGAAAGGGTGTAAAAGAAAAGATAGCCATCCGTGGCTAACTAAAGAAATAAAAGATGGTATCTAATTAAAAACAAGGGGCATACAAAGTGGCCAAAACTAGTGGGAGGACAGAAGATTGGGAAGCTTTTAAAAGCCAGCAAAGAATGACTAAAAAAATGATTAAAAAAAGGAAGATAGATTATGAAAGTAAACTAGCACGAAATATAAAAACAGATAGCAAGAGTTTCTATAGGTACATAAAAAGGAAAAGAGTGGCTAAAGTAAATGTTGATCCCTTAGAGGACGTGACCGGGGAATTAGTAATGGGGAATATGGAGATGGCAGAAACTCTAAACAAATGTTTTGTATCAGTCCTTACGAAAGAGGAATGAACACTATCCCAACAGTAGATAGTCAAGGGGCTTATGGGGGGCAGGAACTTAACACAATCACAATGACTAAGGAGCTGGTACTCAGTAAGATAATGGGACTAAAGGCGGATAAATTCTCTGGATTTCATGGCTTGCATCCTAGGGTCTTAAGAGAAGTAGTGGCAGAGATAGTGGGATGTATTGGTTGTAATTTACCAAAATTTCCTGGATTCTGGGGAGGTCCCAGCAGATTGGAAAACTGCAAATGTAACGCCCCTATTTAAAAAAGGAGGCAGACAAAAAGCAGGAAACTATAGACCAGTTAGCCTCATATCTGTGGTTGGGAAAATGTTGGAGTCCATTATTAAAGAAGCAGTAGCAGGACATTTGGAAAAGCAAAATTCGGTCAGGCAGAGTCAGCATGGATTTATGAAGGGGAGTCATGTTTGACAAATTTGCTGGAGTTCTTTGAGGATGTAACAAACAGGGTGGATAAAGGGGAACCAGTGGATGTGGTGTATTTGGACTTCCAGAAGGCATTTGACAAGGTGCCACATAAAAGGATACCGCACAAGATAAAAATTGACGTGATTGGAGGGTAATATATTAGCATGGATAAAGGATTGTCTAACTAACAGAAAACAGAGAGTCGGGATAAATGAGTCATTTTCGGGTTGGCAATCAGTAACGAGTGGAATGCTGTAGGGATCAGTGCTGGGACCCTAACTATTTACAATCTATATTGATGACGTTAGAAGAAAGGACCAAGTGTAATGTAGTGACGTTTGGTGACGATACAAAAATGGGAGGAAAAGCAACATGTGAGGAGAACACAAAAAATCTGCAAAAGGACATAGACAGGCTGAGTGAATGGGCAAAAATTTGGCAGATGGAGTATAATGTTGGAAAGTGTGAGGTTATGCACTTCGGCAGAAAAAAATCATAGAGCAAGTTATTATTTAAATGGAGAAAAATTGCAAAGTGCTGCAGTACAGCGGAACCTAGGGGTACTTGTGCATGACACACAAAAGATTAGTATGCAGGTACAGCAAGTGATCAGGAAGGCCAATGGAATCTTGGCCTTTATTGCAAAGGGGATGGAATATAAAAGCAGAGAAGTCTTGCTACAGTTATACAGGGTATTGGTGAGGCCACACTTGGAATACTGCGTGCAGTTTTGGTTTCCATATTTACGAAAGGATATACTTGCTTTGGAGGCAGTTCAGAGAAGGTTCACTTGGTTGATTCTGGAGATGAGGGGGTTGCCTTATGAGGAAACGTTGCGTAGGTTGGCCCTCTACCCATTGAAATTCAGAAGAATGAGAGGTTATTCTTATCGAACGTATAAGATTATGAGGGGACTTGACGAGGTGGATGCAGAGAGGATGTTTCCACTGATAGTGGAGTCCAGAACTAGGGAGCAAAATCTCAAATAAGGGGCCGCCCATTTAAAACTGAGATGAGGAAGAATTTCTTCTCTCGAAGGGTTGTAAATCTATGGAATTCTCTGTCCCCCGAGAGCTGTGTAGGCTGGGTCATTGTCTATCTCTGTCTTAAATATATTCAGTTTCTTAACCGATAAGGGGTTATGGGGAGCGGGCAGGGAAGTGGACCTGAGTCCATGATTGAATCAGCCATAATCTTATTGAATGGTGGAGCAAGCTTGAGGGACCAGGTGGCATACTCCAGCTCCTATTTCTTATGTTCTTATACAGGCTATCAGGTCGAGGTGACTATGTCCACCTTTAGTCCCACTAGTTTACCGCCTCCTTTTTCTCTACGGATAGTGATTGTTTTAAGTGTGTTCCCCCCCCCCCTCCCCTGCCCAATAGCCCCTTGATTACCAGTTATTGGGATGCTTTTAGTGTCTTCTACCGTGAAGACTGATACAAAATATTTGTTCAAAGTCTCTGCCATTTCCCTGTTTCTCATTATTAATTCCGCAGTCTCATCCTCTAAGGGAGCAATGTTTACTTTAGCTAATCTCTTCCTTTTTATATGCCTGTAGAATCTCTTACTGTCTTGTTTTTATATTTCTTGCTAGTTTACTCTCATAAACTATCTTCTCTTATTATTTGGTTAGCTGCCCTTTGCTGGTTTCTAAAAATTTCCTCTGGCCTTGCATTATTCTTCGCAACATTGTATGCCTTCATTTTTAATTTGTGGAATTCTCTACCACAGAAAGTTGTTGAGGCCAGTTCGTTAGATATATTCAAAAGGGAGTTAGATGTGGCCCTTATGGCTAAAGGAATCAAGGGGTATGCAGAGAAAGCAGGGATGGGGTACTGAAGTTGCATGATCAGCCATGATCATATTGAATGGTGGTGCAGGCTCGAAGGGCTGAATGGCCTACTCCTGCACCTATTTTCTGTTTCTGTGTTAATAGGCTGGGGTTGTTTTCTTTGCAACACAAGAGGCTGAAGGGAGACTTGATTGAGATATATAAAATCATGAGGGGCCTGGATAAAGTGGATTGGAAGGGCCTGTTTCCCTTAGTAGAGAGATCAATAATCAGGGGGCATAGATTTAATGTGATTGGTAGAAAGATTAGCGGGGAGTTGAGAACTTTTTTCATCCAGAGCGTGGTGGAAATTTGGAACTCACTGCCTGAAAGGGTGATTGAAGCAGAAACCCTCATCGCATTTAGAAAGTACTAGGATATGCACTTGAAGTGCTGTAACTTACAGGGCTACAGACCACGAGCTGGAAAGTGGGATTAAGATGGATAGCTCTTTTTTTGGCCAGCACAGAGCCGCGGGCCAAATGGTCTCCTTCTGTGCTGTACATTTCTATGATTCTATAAGTAACTACTAGCTTGGTCAATCTGTATTATTGTGTATATTGGGGTTGATTGTGTTGTCAGTATCTGGAATAAAGGATTGCTCTAAATCAACTTTTTCTTTCAAACCATCAAGATTGAAAAATATTAGAAAGACTAATTGAGTTGGTGTCCTTGTATCTAACACATTGATTCATCTGAGGACTCAAATCAGTTTTGATGAACCACAAACAAGTTGGTTAGTGTTATGGAGTTGAATTTGATGTTGAAGTGCAACTTCCCCAACTGGTAACAACAGTCCCAGTTACTGACATAAATTAATAAGTATAGTACATAAAATAAATCAAACTGTTTTTACTTTTGCTATTAACTGCTTGCTTTCTCTTTATGTATGCTCATTTTTAGGCATTGGATGTGGATCGTGGAGTGCTACAAAAAATGAAGAAATCTGTGAAAGCTATTTATACATCTGGACTAGGTAAGCAACTGCTTTAATGCTTAGTTTGATGGTAAGCATAGAGAAGAAAATCTTGTGTGTTTTGTGATCTGCATGTCCTGGAAATAAGAATATAAATAGGTATAGGCCATTCGGCCCTTCGAACCTACTCCACTAATCACCTTTCCGCACTAACCCCATAGCCCTTGATTCCAAAAATCTGTTTGTCCTGAATATACTCGACGACCAAGCATCCACAGCCCTCTGCGGTAAAGATTTACAAAGATTCACAATTCTTTGAGTAAAGAAATTTCTCCTTATCTCAGTCCTAAATGGCTGACCCCATATTCTGAGACTGTGACCCCAGATTCTAGACTCACCAGCCAGGGGCAACAATCTCCTAGCATCTACCCTGTGAAGCCTCTTAAGAATTTTATACATCTCTAAGATCGCCTCTCATTCTTCTAAACTCTAGGGAATGTAGAGTCTACTTAGTCTACTTAATCTCTCTTCATAGGATAACCCCCCTCCCCCCGCACCATCCCAGGAATCAGTCTAATTTAAGTATTCTTTTCCAATTCCATACCAAGATTAATGAAACTGAAACACCCCATTGAGTCAATGAGGTACCTATGGAATGTGCTACAGTAGCATAAAGTAATAGTAGTAAATTTTGCATGGAAAATAATGGTGCGGGTAACTGCTCACCGTTATTAAGGAGTAAATTGAACAGCAACTTCCGGTGACCGCACGTGTGTGGTTAAACGCGGAAATCATAAAGCATAAAATTTAAAAGCCGGGCCAATATCCCTGTTGTATTGATGCTGTGGAACTGGGTTGTGGTTAAGTGGAGCTGTGGATCCGCCTACCCTTTGGGAAGAGGAGAAGAATGTTGGGTATAACTGGGTATATAAGATAAACCTCAGCATTTTCTGAAGTGAGTTTGAGTCTGAATGAGAAGTGCTTTGCAGTTGCTGGCTTTGTCATTCCTACCACTTAATATTAAACACACCCTGTTCTTTGTGTGTTTGGAATTTTGTCCGGAAGAAGTTGAAGACTCGGTTACCTGGTGCTTATGTGGGTCCTCACACTATGATTTCTTATTCTGAAGCAATAGGTGCTTGTCTTCTTCAAAGTAACTAGACTGTTAAATGGGCTGTTCGATTTATTTAGCTTATGTTCAACTGCAGAAAGCTGTTGTTGAGTTCTTGTTCAGCTGAAAATAAGAAATGGCAATTGATGGCTAGCATTATCAAAATAGTTATTCGGCCACCAATCCATAGCTGTTGTTTTTTCATGTACATGTTTCACGAAGTTATCCTGTCTTCAGGTCTTTTCTATTGAGAGGGTAGGTTCACAGTCTGCCCTAAACCACCCTCTGTAATTGGGTGCTAGGAGGCAGTAGATACAAGTCAGGCGCATGCCATTCCCTTCTGCTTTTTACATTCAGACTTAGTAACTGTACTGTAATACTGAGCAATACTTTTCCTCCTCCTAAATTTTCTGAAATGTACAATATAAATTTGCTGGTGTATATACATACGTGTGTTGGACAATGAAAACTCGAGTAATATAATTGTTTGACTTGATACATATTTCTAACTTTGTAGTGTCCCTGACGACTACATGTGCAGGAAGTGCATCCAGCTGCAGCTCCTGACAGACCGCATTGCGGCACTGGAGCTGCACATAGATTCACTCTGGAGCATCCGTGATGCTGAGGATGTCATGAATAGCACATTTAGTGAGTTGGTCACACCGCAGGTAAAGATTACTCAGGCAGATAGTGCAAGGGTCCCTTCATCGCCCTCCAAAACAGATACACCACCAGGGAGACAGAGGGAAGTAGAATGGGGGCAGAAGCAAAAGATAGAAAGAAGAAAAGTAAAAGTGCAGGGCAGAGAAACCCAAGGCAAAAATCAAAAAGAGCCACATTACAGCAAAATTCTAAAGAGGCACAGTGTGTTAAAAAGACAAGCCTGAAGGCACTGTGCCTCAAAGCGAGGAGTATTCGTAATAAGGTGGACGAATTAACTGCGCAGGCACCAATTAACGAATATGATATAATTGGCATCACGGAGACATGGCTCCAGGGTGATCAAGTCTGGGAACATTCAGGAAGGAAAGACAAAGGAAAAGGAGGTCGGTTAGTGTTGCTGGTTAAAGAGGAAATTAATGCAATAGTAAGGAAGGATATTAGCTTGGATGATGTGGAATCTGTATGGGTGGAACTGCAGAATACTAAAAGGGCAGAAAACGCTAGTGGGAGTTGTGTACAGACCACCAAACAGTAGTAGTGAGGTTGGGGACAGCATCAAACAAGAAATTAGGGATGCGTGCAATAAAGGTACAGCAGTTATGGGTGACTTTAATCTACATATAGGTTGGGCTAACCAAACTGGTAGCAATATGGTGGAGGAGGATTTCCTGGAATGTATTAGGGATGGTTTTCTAGACAAATATGTCAAGGAACCAACTAGAGGGCTGGCCACCCTAGACTGGTTGATGCGTAATGAGAAAGGATTAATTAACATTCTTTTTGTGCGAGACCCCTTGGGGAAGAGTGACCATAATATGGTAGATTTCTTTATTAAGATGGAGAGTGACACAGTTAATTCGGAAACTAGGGTCCTGAACTTAAGGAAAGGTAACTTCAATTGGCTAGAATAGACTGGCGAATGATACTTAAAGGGTTGACGGTGGATAGGCAATGACAAACATTTAAAGATCACATGGATGAACTTCAACAATTGTACATCCCTGTCTGGAGTAAAAATAAAACTGGGAAGGTGGCTCAACTGTGGCTAACAAGGGAAATTAAGGATAGTGTTAAATCCAAGGGAGAGGCATATAAATTGGCCAGAAAAAGCAGCACACCTGAGGACTGGGAGAAATTTAGAATTCAGCAGAAGAGGACAAAGGGTTTAATTAGGAGGGGGGAAATAGAGTATGAGAGGAAGCTTGCTGGGAATATAAAAACTGACTGCAAAAGCTTCAATAGATATGTGAAGAGAAAAAGATTAGTGAAGACAAACGTAGGTCCCTTACAGTCAGATTCAGGTGAATTTATAATGGGGAACAAAGAAATAGCAAACCAGTTGAACAAATACTTTGGTTCTGTCATTACGAAGGAAGACACAAATAACCATCTGGAAATACTAGGGGACTGAGGGCCTAGTGAGAAGGAGGAACTGAAGGAAATCCTTATTAGGCGGGAAATTGTGTTGGGGAAATTGATGGGATTGATGGCTGATAAATCCCCGGGGCCTGATAGTCTGCATTCTAGAGTACTTAAGGAAGTGGCCCTAGAAATAGTGGATGCATTGGTGATCATTTTCCAACAGTCTATCAACTCTGGATCAGTTCCTATGGACTGGAGGGTAGCTAATGTAACACCACTTTTTAAAAAAAAAAATAAGGAGCGAGAGAGAAAATGGGTAATTATAGACCAGTTAGCCTGACATCAGTAGTGGGGAAAATGTTGGAATCAATTATTAAAGATGAAATAGCAGCGCATTTGGAAAGCAGTGACAGGATCGGTCCAAGTCAGCATGGATTTATGAAAGGGAAATTATTCTTGACAAATCTTCAGGAATTTTTTGAGGATGTAACTAGTAGAGTGGACAAGGGAAAACCAGTGGATGTGATGTATTTGGACTTTTAAAAGGCTTTTGACAAGGTCCCACACAAGAGATTGGTATACAAAATTAAAGCACATGGTATTGGGGATAATGTACTGACGTGGATAGAGAACTGGTTGTCAGACAGGAAGTAGAGAGTCGGGATAAACGGATCCTTTTCAGAATGGCAGGCAGTGACTAGTGGGGTGCCGCAGGGCTCCGTGCTGGAACCCCAGCTATTTACAATATACATTAATGATTTAGATGAAGGAATTGAGTGTAATATCTCCAAGTTTGCAGATGACACTAAGCTGGATGGCGGTGTGAGCAGTGAGGAGGACGCTAAGAGGCTGCAGGGTGACTTGGACAGGTTAGGGGAGTGGGCAAATGCAGGCAGCTGCAGTATAATGTGGATAAATGTCAGGTTATCCACTTTGGTGTCAAAAACACGAAGGCAGAATATTATCTGAATGACGGCAGATTAAGAAAAGGGGAGGTGCAACACGACCTGGGTGTCATGGTACATCAGTCATTGAAAGTTGGCATGCAAGTACAGCAGGTGGTGAAGAAGGCAAATAGTATGTTGGCCTTCATAGCTAGGGGATTTGAGTATTGGAGCAGAGAGGTTTTACTGCAGTTGTATAGGGCCTTGGTGAGACCCCACCTGGAATAATGTGTTCAGTTTTGGTCTCCTAATCTGAGGAAGGACATTCTTGCTATTGAGGGAGTGTAGCAAAGGTTCACCAGACTGATTCCCGGGATGGCAGGACTGACATATGAGGAGATACTGGATCGACTGTGCCTGTATTCGCTGGAGTTTAGAAGGATGAGAGGGGATCTCATAGAAACATATAAAATTCTGATGGGACTGGACAGGTTAGATGCAGGAAGAATGTTCCCGATGTGACCCCAGAACTAGGGGTCACAGTCTAAGGATAAGGGGTAAGCCATTTAGGACTGAGATGAGGAGAAACTTCTTCACTCAGAGAGTTGTTAACCTGTCGAATTCTCTACGGCAGAGAGTTGTTGGTGCCAGTTCATTGGCTATATTCAAGAGGGAGTTAGATATGGCCCTTACGGCTAAAGGGATCAACGGGTATGGAGAAAAAGCAGGAAAGGGGTACTGAGGTGAATGATCAGCAATGATCTTATTGAATGGTGGTGCAGGCTCGAATGCCGAATGGCCTACTCCTGCACCTATTTTCTATGTTTCACTTTGAACAACCATATTTATTGCAATGTTCTGTAAAAAGTGCAGTACCTACTATTAAGCCGCTTTTTTCATCAAACCCTTAATCTAACTTCAGAATGTTATAAAACATTGCCATTTTCTATTGCGTGTTGCAGACGTTAAGAACCACTCGCCATCCATAAAAGTCATAGTAAGTGGTCATAATATACAAATTAACTCCAATGAAAAATCTCCAAAAGGTTTTAATGTACATTTTGTTTTAGGATTAAAAAAATAAAACTTGGAACATGTTTAATCTCATCAGGTTGTCTAGAAAAATTAGTTTAATAAAATCATTTGAACTGTGTTGCAGTTTTGAGCACAGTCCCATGCAATGATCCCTTAAAAAAAAAAATGTCTTTAGGTGCACGGCCCCTTTAACAGGCTGCGCGGCCCATTCAAATTCCCGTGCATGTGCGTTTTTTTCTATTTAAAAGCCGGTGAGCTGGCTGCGTGGCAGCTCCAGATATCTGTTTTCAGCACATAATTGATTAAATCCATATTGTAGTGCAAAGAAACATCTAATGGCAAATTCCACCATGGCATAATATGACCTCAACATTGTAGTGTAGTGACAGACATTTCTCATATTGTCATTGCACTGCATCTGTTGGGCTTTTAGAGGTAGATCGGTCCGCAATTTGCTTTGGGTAGTAACAGCGAGCGAACAGCATTCACTATTATTACCCTTTTGAAACTGACCACCACTTCAGGTAATTGCCTGCCATTATTTTGACTTGCCCGAGCAAGTTTATGTTTTAAAAATTTTTGCGTGGCAAGTTCACAAACATGCGAGCTGATAATGTCGCAGCGAGAGAAACTGGGCATCTGGGACCTGAGTGAACTGGGTTGGTGTATCTCCTTAACCAATCAGATTGAAGGATTCTGAAATTAACAGCTCCAGAACTGAAGGAAATGTAAATAAGAACAGGTGAATTCAATGTCAAGTCAGGTAAAGAAAGAGAAATAAGAGAGAAAGAGAGTGAGAAAAATGAAAAGTAAAAACATTTTTAAATTTTAAATGTTACGTTTTAAAAATCTCCAAGAATTAAAACTTGAAGGAATTATTCTCCACACTTGTAATAGTTTTCAGTGCCAGAGAGCATGTTTGGCAGTAATTAACACATCATGTCGTTTAAAGGGTACATAGACTGAAATGGACAAGAGTTAACTTTCTGTGGCAAGTTTAGTTCATATCTACCATGCAAATACAGCAATTTCATGGCATGCAATGCATTTCAATGGTGAGCCAGACAGCGAGATGCCATATTCGCAAAGCTAACAGCGGAGCAGCGCACCTTGGACAGCAACTTTTGGATTTCTGCGTTTAACCCCGAGCATCTGCCCTTGCCTGAAGTTGCTGTAGCATTTGCACATATATAACGGCGAGCGCTATTAGCCTCACCGTTATTTTGACAGCCAATTATGGCACAATAAGACTCTTTCAATAAATGTGAAGAAACTAAATGCATTTTCTTAATTTGAAGTTGCTTGATTAAAAACAAATTGATCTAAATTCTTCGGTTAGCTGCATTACATAATTCAAATCATTGGATAATTTTAACTTTTTTGTCCAAAGTTATCAGGTCTAAACATAAAACTTGATCGAATATTATATAACTAGATTGTTACAAGTTTGTCTCTGTTGTGGCTATTTCCTGTGTACACTGTTCAGTTGCTCCTTGAAGTGGTCTGATCATTTTGGCCCTTAATTTGCTGTTGATATGACGGCATACTGAGTACGCCGCCATACCGCCTTTGAAATTGACCGCAAGTTCGCATGTGCTAAATCCCGAACTTGTGATCTGTAAAGTTCTGTCTGCGCATCAGCTTTGCTGCATGTTTCACCTACCCATTCAAATCAGTGTGCTGCCGAAAAGTTGGGCTAATTGCCCACCTACTGCGCATTAATTATCCTGAGAATGTTTACGTCTGGTGCGAACAGGTACAGCGTAAGCGGGGGTGATGACAAAACTGTATTAGTTGGTGACTGCTGACTGACCCTTTGTTTGTTTCCAGCATTTTCTGATTAAAAAATTTACTGACCAGACACACAGCTCTTTTCATGTGTCATTATCTTTCTCAATGAGTTTTTGAACACAGAAATTAAGCACAGTAAGAAACCAGAAATAGGCACACCATAGATTGGATATATTGGTTTAGGGCAAAGTTTTTGTGTGGCGATTATTTCTCAATAGACTACAATAACAAAAAAAACTACTGATTTATAGAAACATTTTGTACTGGGGTGCTTCTACTTTGAAAACAATTCAAATAATGGAGCATCTAATTTAAATGGAGTTGGTAAGAACCGTATTTTATTTTATTCGTTCCTGGGATGTGGGTGTCGCTGGCAAAGCCAGCATTTATTGCCAATCCCTAATTTCCCTGGAGATGGTGGTGATGAACTGCCTTCTTGAACTGCTGCAATCCGTGTGGTGAAGGTACTCCCACAGTGCGGTTCGGGAGAGAGTTCCAGGATTTTGACTTGGAGGGGAACTTGCAGGTGATGGTGTTTCCATGCGCTTCCTGCCCTTGTCCTTCTAGGTGGTAGAAGTTGCTGGTTTGGGGAGGTGCTGTTGCAGAAGCCTTGGCGAGTTACTGCAGTGCATCTTGTAGATGGTACACACTGCAGCCACGGTGCGCCAACGGTGGAGGGAGTGAATGTTTAAGGTGGTGGATGGGGTGCCAATCAAGCAGGCTGCTTTGTCTTGGATGGTGCAAGCTTCGAGTGTTGTTGGAGCTGCACTCATCCATGCAAGTGGAGAGTATTCCATCATACTCCTGATTTGTGCCTTGTCACATGGTGGAAATGCTTTGTGGAGTCGGTGAGGTGAGACACTCTGCAGAATAGCCAGCCTCTGACCTCTTGTTGCCACAGTATTTATGTGGCTAGTCTAGTTAAGGTTCTGGTCAATGGTAACCCCCAGGATTTTGATTGTGGGGGATTTGGTGATGGTAATGCCTTTTATATGTCAAGGGGAGGTGGTTAGACTCTCGCTTGTTAGAGATAGTCATTGTCTGACACTTGTGTGGCGCGAATGTTGCTTGCCACTTATCATCGCAAGCCTGAATGTCGTCCAGGTCGTTCTGCATGTGGGCACAGACTGCTACATTATCTGAGGAGTTGCAAATGGAACTGAACACTGTGCAATTATCAGCGAACATTCCCACTTCTGATGGAAGGAAGATCATTGATGAAGATGCTTGGGCCTTGGACACTGCCCTGAGGAACTCCCTGATGATTGACTGCCCTGATGATTGACCTCCAACAATCACAATCATCTAACAAATGCAGGTTGAACCTCTCTCATCTGGGACTCCCTTATCCGGCACTGCCCCTCGTCCAGGACTATTCCCGGCCACCGGATGGCGCGTGCACTGAGCACGACCATCAAAATCTTACTCACCAATATAATCTTTCTCCTCAATCAGCTGCCTCCTCCTCGTCGCCCTGCTGGAACTCCTGCAGCCACAATCCTTGGGCCGGCCGCTCCTCCCCACAGCGCTCCCTCCGGGGGGTCGGGCCGACTCTTAGGGGCCCGCCAACTCTTCAGAGCCCGCCGGCTCTTCTGGGCCCTTCGGGGCCGTCCGGCTCTTCGAGACTCCTACACTTGATTGGCTGATTGACTGACAGTCGGTCCAGCCAATCAGCGCGCGCACATACTTATCCCAGCAACAGCACGTAAAGGCACAGTCGACCTAACCATGTGACCTCCCCATATCCGGCAAAATCCCTTGTTCAGGACAAGCCAGGTCCTGAGGGTGCAGGATAAGGGAGGTTCAATCTGTATTATTATTTACACATAATTATGAAAGATGTTTGATCAAATGTATATCCGGCATAACTAAAATATATACATATCTTTTTAAATCCCTTCAACCAACATTTCCAATTAAGAGTGGCTATTAAATGCTATGTAGATGGTAAATATATGCCAGTAGAAGACTTCTGTACTTTCAATATATTTCTTTCTCTTCACCCACCCCTCTCCCCAAAATACCTGTTCAGTTGTTTTTTTTCCTATGTCCCACAGGGCTCTTTGTAAGTTTCCATTTTCAGAAACTGAAGCAGGACGGAAGTCTTCAAATCTTCTTTGTGCTTTTAAACGTGAAGTATTTGGGCACTCATTTACAACACAATAGGGCAGAAGTTGCTAGGCTCTGCTACCAGTACAGGGCCTTACTAGAACAGCCTCCAATGCAAATATATCCTTCCTTGGGTGACGTCATCAAAACCCTGGTCGCCATTTTGGAGCGTGGGCAGGAACATCGGCAGGGCTCAGGTACAGAGGAGTGGGAAGGTTGGGGCGGATTAGCGGTGAGTATTTGTGGCGAGATGCGCTGAATGTTTATGGCGGAGGAGCGGTGAGAGATCGTGGCAGAGGTGCCTCAGATGAAGGTACGTGGCCCAGAAGAGCTGAGGCCCCAGGGGCAGCACAGGCCAGCCCACATTGCGATATGTATGCGTGCAGCAGAGCAGGTCTCCAGTCGTCCTGGTTAACCCTTGCCACTGCTCTAGCTCTGTCAAGCCTGTGTGGTGGCTGGTGTGCAACAGTCACCACACGTTCAAAAAAAATTCACGCACAGGCATCTTCCACCACCTCAATTGGAGTTCAGGACTGAAACATCGGGTCCTTCATCGAAACACCTGTGAACTCGTGGAAGCAAGTCATCCTCGTTCGCAGGACCGCCTATGATGCTGAGATGCAAGTGGGTGCAGTGATCTCCGACCTATACTTGTGCCTAGTGAAACTCTGTGCTGGCAGTGATATATATATCATATAGTAATAAATTGTATCTCTTGCATGTGACAAAAAAATGATCTGCTGCATCTCTTTATCTCCAAAGATTAGGTAAATACATTTTCAT
The DNA here is from genome assembly GCF_044704955.1 of Pristiophorus japonicus. Taxonomy (NCBI): domain Eukaryota; kingdom Metazoa; phylum Chordata; class Chondrichthyes; family Pristiophoridae; genus Pristiophorus; species Pristiophorus japonicus. The sequence goes on from NC_091983.1 coordinate 58,779,632, forward strand.
AAAGATGGTGCTCCTTTAAAAGATTAACCATCAGTTTCAAGCCAATTCCAGCAGTAGAGTTTGGTTTACATTTCCATTCAAAGGGCAGCTGTTCACTAGTAAATCGCGAAGAAGATACATTCATGAAAACTGACCTTATGGAAACAGTGCCACTACTGTGTTCAGACAGCTGGCTGCCAGCCTGTTGTTGACCAGTGACAGCTGGTCCAGTCAGCCACACCTTAGAAAAAATGAGATGAAGTGACATTCTTAGCTCATGTCTAAGTGTGTTAAAATGGGATGAATACTTTGCATTGTGGATAAAATAGCTTGTACAGTTCTTAGACTACTTTTACAGTTAATGGCTTTGTAATTGGAGACTGTGATGTCTGAAAATGTTCAAACGTTCCATCTGCTAATCAGTTCTTTGTATATAAAGAGCAAACCAGAAGTTCTGTAATGAGCAACTATTCTTTTTTTTAGCATTGCATTTTTGCATTCAGTTAATTCAAATCTATGAAGTATAGTGGCTTGCAAGGATCAAGCCTTTGGAGTTTATTGCTACGGCATTATAGTGCTTATGCTACTGAACTAGCTGAGATTTTGAGTTCAAATCTCACCATGGCAAGTTCTGAAATTAAATTAAATTCAATAATTTTGGTAGTGTGTGCGCTAACACGAGAAAAATAACCATGACAGTTTCTGGATTGTCATAAAAGTTCAGCTGGTTCATTAATGTCCTTCAGGAAAAGGAGCCTGCCACCAATGTTCCCTCTAAGCTGCGTGGCTGTCCAGCTGTCTGCCGGTTCTTGTTCAGCCCAGGGCCACTTTTTTCAATGTGAAATTTTGTGTGTGTGAAACTTTGAATGGGCTGCACAGCCCATTAAAATGACGCGCACCCCCCCACCCCCCCCCCCCCCCCACAAAAATTAAAAATTAGGGGGAGCATTGGCCACCCCTACCTGGTCTGGCATACACGTGACTTCAATCCCACACGACATGGTTGACCTTTAATGCTCCAGGCATATCAGGACAAGACTTGGAGTCTTTGACCAGTTGATCCTGCAAAATCTTCCTCACTAACATGTGGTGGTGTCCAAATTGGAAGAACTAACACACACACAGACTAGTTTGGGAGCAGTCTGAAATAGTTGTGTGCATGTAATAGTAACTATTGGGCAATATCCCAGGCTCCTGCAACATCATCCGTCCACCATAGTTGAGGGCAAGGTGGGAGGGAGTGGGCCTGGGAGTTCTCAATATTGACTCTGAACCCCATTGTTGCTTGTTACTATAGTTCATCAGGAAAACATAATTTTTGAAAAAAAACATTTACTGTAAAATATAAGGTAACGTCTTTATTATAATAATGGTTGGGATGTGTGTGTGTGTTTAACATGGTGTACCTCTGTGCATTTCCCCTTGTGCCAAGTGTCCGAATGCACTATAACCTTTTTACTATAATATTATTTGATGTATCGCTGCAGGCAGAAGCCTCCTGAAAGATCTACTGAGCACCTACTTGTAATATTGTTGGCTGGCTATCGCGACGTGTTACACACCCTGGCAGTGCTGCCTATGTACATTTACTGTAGCTGCAGGGACTTGTTTGCTTTGGAAGTATTCTCCCAAGATGCAGGTGTTGACAAGAGACTGTCAGTGACTTGAGAGCCAACTGCTAGTTGCTGTGCTTGTGTTTACACTCTCCAGTGGGGATCAGGTCCTTTCAGCCACTGATGATTTTGAGCACATTGTTGCAGTGTACTGAGGTCTCTGAAAATCTTATTCACGGTTCTTTGGAGTTGGTCTCATGCAGGTAAGTTGGTCTCAAGTGAGCCATTATTGACGTCAATATAGTCAGTGAAAGTATTCTTGAGAGATACCCCAAATATGTTTGCGATCTATGTGCCCGAGACCTTTCTTGCTGGTGATTATCAATAGTAGTCTGCAGACCAAAGATCTTTGCATTTCCACAGTGCCCAATTGGATGGTAGAATCCACAACTGCAGCTAAGTTAGATTTTACATTCTTGAGCTGAGCTTCATATCCCATATCTGGTCTGTCATGAAGATTGCATGCATCCACCTCTTGGAATATTGATCTCCTATGCCATTTCCTTTGCACCACTGTCCAGCAGGCCCTTGTTCTGTCCATATTGTTTTCAAGTCAGCAACTGAAGGGTGTCTTCAAGTTTGTCGACGCAACTGAGATTGGAAGCTTGCTAAGCAGGGGATTGAGTGGGAACCTATGCCATACCATCCTTTGGAAATGCTGCATGGCAAAACATCAAATTCCAGTTCGGTAGATCTTGGTACAGAAGCAAAATACTGTGGATGCTGGAAATCTAAAATAAAAACAGAAAATACTAGAAATACTCAGCAGGTCAGGCAGAGTTAATGTTTCAGGTCAATGGCCTTTCGTCAGAAGTGGAAAAGTTAGAGATGTAACCGATTTTAAGCAAGTGCAGAGGCAGGTGGAGGGGAGGAGAGGAAACGACAAAAAGGAAGGTCTCTGATAGGGTGGAAGGCAGGAGAGATTAAAAGACACATGGGATGATGGTGTGAGGGAAAAGGAGATGTTAATGGGACAAGTAAAGAAGCAAAAGATGGGTCTAGAAGAGGTGTAAATGAGAATAACAGAACCATCAACAGCTGCCATCTGAAAAAATGGGGGCAGAGGTTATGATCTGAAAGTATTGAACTCAAAGGCTGTAAAGTGCCTAATCGATAGATGAGGTGCTGTTCCTCGAGCTTGTTTTGAGCTTCAGGAGGCTGAAGACAGAGATGTTGAGTGGGAGTGGAGCGGAGAATTAAAGTGACAGTCAACCAGAAGCTCGGGTTCATGCTTGCGGACTGAGTGGAGGTGGTCCGCAAAGTAGTCACCCAATCTGCATTTGGTCTCCCCCAATGTAGAGGAAACCGCATCGTGAGCAGAAAATAAAGTATACTAAATTGCAAGAAGTACAAACAAATCGTTGTTTTACCTGGAAGGTGTGTGAGATGTCCTGGGCGGTGGGAAGGGAGGATGTAAAAGGTCAGATGTTGCATCTGCTGTGCTTGCATAGGAAGATGCCGTAAGAAGGAGAGGAGCTGTTGGAGATGATTGAGAAGTGGACCAGGGTGTTGTGGAGGGAACGGTTCCTTCAGAATGCTAAAAGGGGAGGGGAAGATGTGTTTAGTGGTGGGATCTTAGTAAATGTTCTGATTTAAAGAAAAAATTATACACCAGTGGATTGAACAAAAGTGATTTTCATCTCTAAACCCATAGGCGTAGTTTTCAACAAGTATGTTTCACAGTGTGCAACTAAAAATGAAAGTGCTCTTTCAATTTTTAAGTGTCAGTTGTGACTCAGTTGGTAACGCTCTCACCTCTGAGTCAGAGGTTTGTGGGTTCAAGTCCTACTCCAGAGACTTGAATACAAACATCTAGGCTGACATTCCAGTGCAGTACTTAGGGAGTACTTCACTGTTGGAGGTGCCATCTTCCAGATGTGACCTTAAACCGCGGCCCTGTCTGCTCTCTCAGGTTAACGTAAAAGATCCCATGGCAATATTTTGAAGAAGAACAGGGGAGTTTGTGTGAGCTTGCTGTGTACAAATCGTCTGCCACTTTTCCTACATTACAACTTCAAGAGTACTTCATTGGCTGTAAAGCGCTTTGGGACTTCCAATGGTTGTGAAAGGCGTTATAGAACTGCAAGGTTTTCTTTGTATTTTTACGGTAATGCCTGGCATTGATTGGCATTGAACACTTGTTTTGGCAATCCATATCAAACATTGCCAAGTCAGTGGTATGTGCACGAAGCAAAATAAAGATTCCTCTACTGTGACCATATATAATAACCTAGGGCTCAATTTCCCCAAGCCCGTTTTCTGGCGTATTGCCAGAATCACGCCAGGTTTTCTAGGCCAGAAATGCACCAGAAATATTTTGCCAAAGTTTCCCCAATCTATAATTCGACTTTGGTGCAGCGTAGCGTGTCCAGTCGCCAAAAAACAATGCTGTACCTTCTGCGCATGCGCGGGAAAAAAAGTTACGTTTTTGACATCGTTCCAGTGGTTCCATGCTCAGTACAGCTCGGATTTGGCAATCGGCCATTTTTAAAAAGCCAGTTGTGTGTGTGTTTGAGAAGGAGTGCTGTGAGACCATTGGAAAAATCACAGCTGGAGCAATACAAGATGCTACGTGGAGCAAGGACCAAGAATTTCTTACTGGAAGAAGTGGAGGCACTAGTTACTGTGATTGAGAACAGATGGCACCAAAAGAAATGAAGGAACGCTGGAACCAAGTTGCAGAAGATTACTGCACAGTGGTGAACACCACGAGATCTGGAAGCCAGTATAAAATGAAATGGCAGGACCTTGGTCAAGTAGTTAGTGTAAGTAATATTTTCATTTATTCAATGCAATTGTAAATGTGACCAGCTGTATATATCCCACCCAGCAGAAACACGCCCTATCTAAAAAGTTGTATTTTCATCTTTGCAGAAAGGGAAAGAACTTGAACAGGAGGAGGCCCGGCAAATCTGCACCCACTGACACCCTTGGAAGAGAGGGTCGCTGCTTTGATAGGTCCTGCCTGGAAAAACGCAATCAGTATTGCACAAGCTGGGCCCATACTCGAGGGAGAGGGTAAGTCCTGCAAATTCATCATAGCCCTTCAAATCAATCTGCTGCCTGGCCTGCGATGTGTGAGCCTACTTCTGTTATCTTTTGCAGAACTTGAGACCAACCCTGACAATGCAGAAGAAGATTCAGACGAGGATGAGCCTGAAGAGGAGAACATCTTCCAATCCAACCCTCCAGACCAAGAACATGGGAGGGAGGGGGAGGGGATGGAGCTGGATGAAGCTCCCGCTGTTCTACTGAATATGGAGGAGGTGCTGCTCATGGAGGTGCCAGCCCCTTCCGTGACCAGTGGTTTGAGTGTTGGTGGGACATTCCATGGTTTCACACCTTCCGAGGTTGCGGGTCCCAGTGGGGCACAGCCTGAGCCCCACCATCCCATGCTGCGGGTCCCAGTGGTGTGGTGCAAGCCACACCTATGGGGAGAAGGGGAAGGAGAGCTTGACCACGCTCTCCTGAGATGCAGGATGTAACAGATATGATTCAGATGATGTCATTGAGTGCGGAGAGCATTGACCTTACCCGATCACTCCTGGACACCATCAGTGGGGTGAGTGATGAGGTAGCGGGACTGTCTGGAGAAGTAACAACACTCTCGAGAAATGGGAATGATATCCGGGACCATCAGTGAGGGAATAATGGCCATGACGGAGGGAATGTCGGAGGTAATGCAAACCAGGTCACTGGCCATTAGGGAGGGAATGTTGTAGGCCGCTGAGACACTGTCGGGGTGCATAAGGAATGGCATGTTGGAATTAGATGCTGCAATAAGGGAACACGCCTAGACCCCACGCCCATTGACAGAATCAACTGCCACTCCCACTACAGTCCCCACACCAGCCCCTGAAGAGCCCAAAGCCAGGCCTTCCAACTTGCCTCCTGACGCTGACGCCCCCCCACCCTCAAGGTGCGCAGTACCTGAGATGTCAGAAGGAATAAGCTTAGTACCAAGCCCAGAAACACACTGCCACTGCCTGCGGGCAGGGGTGGTGGAGAGTACAAGACCAAGCGCAGCGGGCGGTCTGAGAATAAGGGGGAGGAGAGATGGTGCAGCCTTTCTTTGTTGATATTATTGTTACTGTTGTAACTGTTCTTAAATTAAAAGTTTTTTGTAAGTTATGTAAATTTACAAGTTTATGTGATAAAGTTTTTAAGTGATATTAAAGTTTGATACAAGAATAATTTTATTATAGTGAAGTTAAGTACATTGTAAACTTTTGAGTAAACTAAATTTTACATTAAAACTGAATCATGTTCCATTAACACAACACATTACGTAACAGCTCCAAACAATAAACATGTCCATGTGGAATAGTTGTTGCTGAGCCCTCAGGCATCAGTAAAGCGTTCATGGATGAGCTGCTGGCGCAAGGCTCGAGCAATTGTTAAAGGAGCACGATGGCCCGGCCTCCTCCGCCGCCGTGCTCCGGCTTCAGGCACGTGCATGGCTTCCTCATCCTCGTCATCATCCTCGCCATCATCCTCCTCCTCCTCCTCCTCCTCCTGCTTGTCACTTGCATCTTCCACATCATTATCATCAGCCACTCTCACCACAGGTGGGTCTTCCACTTCCAGATGCTGCTACCTCATGATGGCTAAGTTATGCAGCATGCAGCACACAACAGTGACCTGACTGACAATCTTAGGGGAGTACAGCAAGTAGCCTCTGGAATGGTCCAGGCATTGGAAACGCTGTTTCAATATTCCAATGGTCTACTCAATGATGCTGCGCATCGCAATGTGCAACGTGTTGTATTGACGGTCAGATTCCGTCCGGGTTAAGCGTAGGGGCGTCAGGAGCCAGGTGGCGAGGCCGTACCTATTGTCTCCCAGTAGTCAGCTTTGCCCTTCTGGCTGCTGCTCAAACGTGGCAAATATAATGCTATCGCGTAGGATAACCGCATCATGGGTGCTGCCAGGATATCTTGCATCAACTGACATGATGTGATGCATGTCGTCACACATGATCTGCACATTAATGGACTGGAAGCCTTTTCTACTCCTGTACATCTCGGAATCCTGCAACGGTGCTTGCAAGGCGATGTAGGTACAATCAATGCAGTCCTGTACCTTTTGGGAAGCCAGCAATCCTTGAGAAGCCCACAGCCCTGCCATGGATTGCTTGGGCTGTCATGTGGAACTTGATGAAGTCATTCCTCCGTGCATACAGTGCAGCCGTGACCTAGCAAATGGAGACATGTGTTACATGCTGAGAGATGGTGTACACATCCCCAGTTGTAGCTTGAAACGATCCAGAGGCATAGAATGAAAATGCAGCTGTAACCTTAAGTTCAACTGACAAAGCAGTCCTCCTGACACTTCTCAGCTGCAGGTCTGCTTTCATAACTCTCAGATCTCACGGACAACTTCTTTTGCAGAAACGCAGCCTTCTGACAGTCTGCCTCACTCAGGTGCAGGTACGAATGCCGGTCTCGATATACCCGAGTTGGGTAAGGCCTCCTGCCCAGCACCCTATGGGCTCTGATGTTCCTGATGCGATGAGCTCTAATCAATTGTCTCCTATGTAGCACCATGATTCAGAAGGCTCACACAAGGTATGCCATTGTCACTATTGCCTCCATACTTAAAGTTAAACTTTCAAAGAAGCTCAAAACGGCAGGAAAGCAGGCAGTTCTCTCTTCCCAAGGTGCATATGGATGGACTACACCCAAAGCTCTTGTGACCTCTCCTCCCCCGCTTCCCCCCCCCCCCCCCCCACACCCTGCCAAAACCCCTCGAGTCTTGCGACCTCTCTCTCCCTCCCTGGGTTACAAACAAAAAATCAGCGCTCCCCTCCCCGGGCTACAAGCCGTAAGATCGGCGTGCCCTCTCCCTCCCCCTCCCAGGCCTACAAGCCATAAGATCGGCGCTCTCTCTCCCTCCCCCTCCCTGGGCTATAAGCCGTAAGATCGGTGCTCTCTCTCCATCCCCCTCCCTGGGCTTCAAGCCGTAAGATCAGCTCTCTCCCTCCCCAGGCTATAAGCCGTAAGATTGCGTCTCTTTCTCTCTCTCTCACTCTCCACTTCCTGGGCTACAAGCCATAAGATCGGTTATCTCTCCCTCCTCTCCTCTCTTTCCACCCCCCACAGCTTGTTTTTATAGCCGAATCCCGAGCTGCTGTGTCCGGATGCGAGGCCAATTCTGCCAGCCAAACCTACAACCCTCCAGGCCGCCTTCAGGACGTTCGCTGGTGGCGTGTGAGTGAGTTTTTTTTTAAATGAGAAAACTTGTGAAATCCAACAAATTTACACGTCTAAGTTGACAGGTTTAAAAAAAAAAGTTGAACTTTATTATTGATTTTGACAGTGTTCTTGACTCCCTCTAAAATCTTCGATTTATAAACAGTGGCGTCTTTCAGCACAGATTTGTGAATGTGCGCTGGTTTTCTTAACTTACCAGAAGGTTTTTCGTGAGTGGCCAGATATGCCAATGTAATAGAAAAAAATGTTGGCCAAACTGCGAACATTTGAAAAAATCGGCACAGACATGAGGGAAAGCTCCCTATGACGTTTTTAAAAAAAACTAGCCTAGAAAAATCGTAACTAAGTCAGTTACGCAAGCGCAGATCGCAGGGGGAAAGTTTGGAAAAAAAATTAATACTCCAAAAATTTGACACACTGCGGCAAAAAAAGCAGCCTACTCAAAAAAAATCCGCAAATCACTGGGAAAATTGAGCCCTTAATCACAAAAGTATCCTACTACACCATTCTGAACATATTCATGTCACAACCTTCCTTGAGACCTGACTGAGTAGGATTGCCAGTTTGCGCTGAAGGTAGACAGTTTAGTGCTGCGAATCTTTGCACATTTGAACATGGATTGATGCTGTCCAAACACACTTAAATTTTATAGCTGGCAGAAAGAAGAGACTTTAATTTTATTAGTCTGGATGGGAATCAAACTCTGGTCCCAATGATGAGAGCGAACTGCTGACCCGAAGTACCATGAGTTTCTGATTTTTGCAATTTTAAAACATTTTGATTTCTTCTTGGACAATTTGAATTTTTTGCAATGATTACATTTAAGTGAATACATAATAACTTTGATTTTCAATTTTGCATGATTCCCATCATGGCAAATGATTGGCAAGTGGTGGAAGCTTCAATTTTCTCAAGCTTTATGACTTAGAAAATGTTTAGATTTTCACATTTGTCATAGTAACAATAGAGTAACTTGGAAGAGGAGGGAAATTTAGTACAGGTACAATGTCTCAAATCCGGAAACCTCTGCACCGAGATCGTGCCGATTTTTGGATTTTTCTGGATTTTGAACAAGAAAATCAAGAGCGTACCTATGCTACTGAGACAGACAAAATACTAATGTTGGCTTGGGTCAGGTCGGATCGAGGATCATTCGGCAAGGCTCAGGCCATTTAAAACATAGCGGCAAAGCCGATAACTAGTCCGGCCTGCCGCTTTTTGGACAATAATTCCAAATTTTATTTTACTGACTACCAAATGGGATTTTCTCAAAAATGTCCAGCTTTCGGACAATTCCGATTTTCGGACAGCCGGATTTGAGACGTTGTACCTGTATTTGAAAATCCATGGCATCAGTGAGGCATGGTAAGAAAAGAGAAAAACAAGGGAGCTATAAATTGTTTTAAGAATGGCTTCATGTTTTTCCCTACATTTCCCCCATGGCTGAGAATATTGTGCAGCTGCGAGGCCCCTTGGGGAAGAGTGACCATAATATGATAGAATTCTTTATTAAAATGGAGAGTGACGCAGTTAATTCAGAAACTAGGGTCCTGAACTTAAGGAAAGGTAACTTCGATGGTATGAGACGTGAATTAGCTAGAATAGACTGGCGAATGATACTTAAAGGGTTGACTGTGGATAGGCAATGCAAACATTTAAAGATCACATGGATGAATTTCAACAATTATACATCCCTGTTTGGAGTTAAAAACAAATTGGGAAGGTGGCTTAACCGTCGCTAACAAGGGAAATTAGGGATAGTGTTAAATCCAAGAAAGAGGCATATAAATTGGCCAGGAAAAGCAGCAAACCTGAGGACTGGGAGAAATTTAGAATGCAGCAGAGGGGGACAAAGGGTTTAATTAAGAGGGGGAAAATAGAGTATGAGAGAAAGCTTGCTGGGAACATAAAAACTGACTGCAAAAGCTTCTATAGATATGTGAAGTGAAAAAGACTGGGGAAAGCAAACATAGGTCCCTTGCAGTCATATTCAGGTGAATTTATAATGGGGAACAAGGAAATGGCAGACCAATTGAACAGATACTTTGGTTCTGTTTTCACGAAGGAAGACACATATAACCCTTCCGGAAATACTAGGGGAGTGAGAGTCTAGCCAGAAAGAAGAAACTGAAGGAAATCCTTATTAGTCAGAAAATTGTGTTGGGGAAATTGATGGGATTGAAGGACGATAAATCCCCAGGGCCTGATGGTCTGTATCCCAGAGTACTTAAGGAAGTGGCCCTAGAAATAGTGGATGCATTGGTGATCATTTTCCAACAGTCTATCGACTCTGGATCAGTTCCTATGGACTGGAGGGTAGCTAATGTAACACCACTTTTATAAAAAAAAAGGAGCGAGAGAGAAAACAGGTAATTATAGACCAGTTAGCCTGACATCAGTAGTGGGGAAAATGTTGGAATCAATTATTAAAGATGAAATAGCAGCGCATTTGGAAAGCAGTGACAGGATCGGTCCAAGTCAGCATGGATTTATGAAAGGGAAATCATGCTTGACAAATCTTCCAGAATTTTTTGAGGATGTAACTAGTAGAGTGGACAAGGGAGAACCAGTGGATGTGGTGTATTTGGACTTTCAAAAGGCTTTTGACAAGGTCCCACACAAGAGATTGGTATGCAAAATTAAAGCACATGGGATTGGGCCTAATGTATTGACGTGGATAGAGAACTGGTTGTCAGACAGGAAGCGGAGAGTAGGGATAAATGGGTCCTTTTCAGAATGACAGCCAGTGACTAGTGGGGTGCTGAAGGGTTCACAGCTGGGACCCCAGCTATTTACAATTTACACCAATGATTTAGATGAAGGAATTGCGTGTAATATCTCCAAATTTGCAGATGACACTAAGCTGGGTGGCGGTGTGAGCTGTGAGGGGGATGCTAGGAGGCTGCAGGTTGACTTGGACAGGTTAGGCAAGTGGGCAATTGCATGGCAGAGGCAGTATAATGTGAATAAATGTGAGGTTATCCACTTTGGTGGCAAAAAAGGAAGGCAGAATATTTTCTGAATGGCGGCAGATTAGGAAAAGGGGAGGTGCAACGAGACCAGGGTGTCATGGCGCATCAGTAATTGAAAGTTGGACAGCAAGTACAGCAGGCAGTGAAAAAGGCATATGGCGTGTTGGCCTTCATAGCTAGGTGATTTGAGTATAGGATCAGGGAGGTCTTAATGCAGTTGTATTGGGCCTTGGTGAGGCCTCATCTGGAATATTGTGTTCAGTTTTGTTCTCCTAATCTGAGGAAGGACAGCGAAGGTTCACCAGACTGATTCCTGGGATGACAGGACTGACATATGAGGAGAAACTGGATCGACTGGGCCTGTATTCAATGGAGTTTAGAAGAATGAGAGGGGATCTCATAGAAACATATAAAAATCTGATGGGACTGAACAGGTTAGATGCAGGAAGAATGTTCCCGATGTTGGGGAAGCCTAGAACCAGGGGTCACAGTCTAAGGATAAGGGGTAAGCCATTTAGGACTGAGATGAGGTGAAACTTCTTCACTCAGAGAGTTGTTAACCTCTGGAATTCTTTACCGCAGAGAGTTGTTGATGCCAGTTCGTTAGGTATATTCAAGAGGGAGTTAGATATGGCTCTGGCGGCTAAAGGAATCAAGGGGTATGGAGAGAAAGCAGGAATGATCAGCCATGATCTTATTGAATGGTGGTGCAGGCTCGAAGGGCCAAATGGCCTACTCCTGCACCTATTTTCTATGTTTCTAACTACACAAGAATTATTTTGGGGAAAAAAAGAGTCCTGCACAGGTTACTGTTGTTTTTTTTTATAAAAGTGTACATGATATAACTATTAAAACCTGAAATACTCCTGGATGTTGTGTGTCGGATGCTGATGTTGAAATTAAATTCTGCGCTTAAAAATGAACAGTCATGGGGGCTAAATTGGGCTCCGTTGCGCCCGTTTGCTAGGCCTCCTAACGGTTGAGAATGAACAGAGAACAGGACAAGTTGCGAGAAGAGGAAGGGAGGAAGTTGAGGGGAGAAGGGCTCTCAGCAGGAGACAATATAAGACCGAGGATCTTTATGGAGCATTTGTCTTACCTTAACTTCAGCGATGACCAATGCTTGAGATGTCTTCACCACTTCACATCAGTGTCCTCGAGCAACGCTTTCACTTGGGAGGAGCCCTGCAGTACTCAGCTGACCGAGTATCAAGTTTTGTGTGGGAGTATGCTGCACAACCTGGCCATTAAGGGGGAGCAGCCCTTGCCACCTCTCATCAGGTGAGAAGCTGAAGAGAAAGAGGAGGAAGTCAAGGAAGAGAAAGAGGAGATACAATGTCGACAACCCCTTTCTGCTTGGGCTCTACGTGATGAAATAATTAATGAGCGATGCCAGTAACCTCAACCACACCACCTCATTCACCAACAGTCCCACGCTCCTTATCTGTCGTCTATCACTGACCATCACATCGTCTTCTTTCCGGCAACAAAAATAAAAACCACCAGAAATGCATATTCCAATCCAAATTTATAAATTCAGTCATGACAAAATACATACAAAAATAAACTAATCATCCATGTGCATTCACTTAGTCTTGTGTGTATTTGCCTTTCCTAGTGATCCTATGAGCTGCTTCCCCAGTGGCTGCAACATGGGTGGTGAAGGCTGCTGACCTATTGAGGAGACTGCAGATGACTGGAGGGCTACTTTGAGCAGCTCTGGGCTTGGAAGGTCTTGTTGGCTGACGGGCAACAACAAGGGCACTTCTTTTTTCTTTCATATGGTAGTAGCAAAGCAAATCAGATGTCAATATCCAAGTCAGATATCCAGGCCAACAGTGTAGATATCTTGTAGACTGCCTACCAATTTCCTCTTGAGGGCAGTGCTCCAGGGTCTGATCGGGAGCTCCACAGTCACACGATGAGGATGCTTTAATTTTCTATCTTTGGAGAAGTGGCAGCATCTACCATGACTAGTTTTGAGGCGGTTGATAGTTGTCCACTGGTTGCGAGGAAGCTTTGATTCTTCAGGTTGTACTGTGGGGTCCTCTATAAAGAATCCATTCCGTATGTCAGTTGTTCCAAGCATTTCACCATCGGTCATCAAGGCTGAGGGGGAGATCGCTGAAGGGCTTCGGTGACAGTCTAAAATGACCTTCTAGATTTGAGACTGGTTGGTGGTAGGTTATTCAAGTCGGCTAGATCGGCATGTCTTTGCTGGTATAACAGGTTGTATTCTCTGGAGACTACGTATTTGCAGCATCGATATGGTAGTGCAATGTTTGCAAGCACGGGCAGCCAAGATATTAGTGTTGATAAAAGCGTACTGATAATTCTCATAGTAGAATTCAGCTGGCCATCAACAGCTTTGACATGAACGGGCAGTGGCAGATGTGGGAGCAGAAATGCTGTCGTCCCGACAGAGGACATTAAGTTTGTGCTCCATGGAGTCACTGTCACTATCCCGGAATGGCACCTCAGCAATCCTACTGATCTGTTGGAGAACACATTGATGGACTGCTGTGATGTCCTGGAAGCCCCTTTGAATACTGATGGCAGCAGTCTGAGCTTTCACTGCAGCACTCAGATCTTTGATGGAAGTTGCTTGCGCTGCAACGGAAGCTGTGACATTGGCCATCAGACGGCGTATCATGTGGGTTCCACAGGTGTGCTGATGGAAGTGACCACCCATTCCATGTTGGAAAGGATCAGATCCAAGCTCTGTGGTTGGGATTCTCCTTGACATTGAATGCACGCTTTCCAGTGTGCCAAGCATTTGCTTATGTATACCTACTAGCCGCCTTCTGTAGCCTGGCCCAACAACCACTCATCTGAGTCCTCGAAAGCAAAACTAATGTATGACCTTGCCCTCCGAGGTGCCACCTGCACTATCATTTCCTCCTGCACACTTGTGCCTGGTGTTTCACCACATACAGATCTCTGCTCTATCCTAGCCTCTAAATTATGCACAGTGTCAGTATCTCAGCTGGTGGCTGATTGACTGCATCCCAGAGTACTTAAGGAGGTGGCCTTGGAAATAGCAGATGCATTGACAGTCATTTTCCAACATTCCATTGACTCTGGATCAGTTCCTATCGAGTGGAGGGTAGCCAATGTAACCCCACTTTTTAAAAAAGGAGGGAGAGAGAAAACAGGGAATTATAGACCGGTCAGCCTGACATCAGTAGTGGGTAAAATGATGGAATCAATTATTAAGGATGTCATAGCAGCGCATTTGGAAAGAGGTGACATGATAGGTCCAAGTCAGCATGGATTTGTGAAAGGGAAATCATGCTTGACAAATCTTCTGGAATTTTTTGAGGATGTTTCCAGTAGAGTGGACAAGGGAGAACCAGTTGATGTGGTATATTTGGACTTTCAGAAGGCTTTCGACAAGGTCCCACACAAGAGATTAATGTGCAAAGTTAAAGCACATGGGATTGGGGGTAGTGTGCTGACATGGATTGAGAACTGGTTGTCAGACAGGAAGTAAAGAGTAGGAGTAAATGGGTACTTTTCAGAATGGCAGGCAGTGACTAGTGGGGTACCGCAAGGTTCTGTGCTGGGGCCCCAGCTGTTTACACTGTACATTAATGATTTGGACGAGGGGATTAAATGTAGTATCTCCAAATTTGCGGATGACACTAAGTTGGGTGGCAGTGTGAGCTGCGAGGAGGATGCTATGAGGCTGCAGAGTGACTTGGATAGGTTAGGTGAGTGGGCAAATGCATGGCAGATGAAGTATAATGTGGATAAATGTGAGGTTATCCACTTTGGTGGTAAAAACAGAGAGACCGACTATTATCCGAATGGTGACAGATTAGGAAAAGGGGAGGTGCAACGAGCCCTGGGTGTCATGGTACATCAGTCATTGAAGGTTGGCATGCAGGTACAGCAGGCGGTTAAGAAAGCAAATGGCATGTTGGCCTTCATAGCGAGGGGATTTGAGTACAGGGGCAGGGAGGTGTTGCTACAGTTGTACAGGACCTTGGTGAGGCCACACCTGGAGTATTGTGTACAGTTTTGGTCTCCGAACTTGAGGAAGGACATTCTTGTTATTGAGGGAGTGCAGCGAAGGTTCACCAGACTGATTCCCGGGATGGCGGGACTGACATATCAAGAAAGACTGGATCAACTGGGCTTGTATTCACTGGAGTTCAGAAGAATGAGAGGGGATCTCATAGAAACGTTTAAAATTCTGACTGGTTTAGACAGGTTAGATGCAGGAAGAATGTTCCCAATGTTGGGGAAGTCCAGAACCAGGGGTCACAGTCTAAGGATAAGGGGTAAGCCATTTAGGACTGAGATGAGGAGAAACTTCTTCATCCAGAGAGTGGTGAACCTGTGGAATTCTCTACCACAGAAAGTTGTTGAGGCCAATTCTCTAAATATATTCAAAAAGGAGTTAGATGAAGTCCTTACTACTAGGGGGGATCAAGGGGTATGGCAAGAAAGCAGGAATGGGGTACTGAGGTTGCATGTTCAGCCATGAACTCATTGAATGGCGGTGCAGGCTCGAAGGGCCGAATGGCCTACTCCTGCACTTATTTTCAATGTTTCTATGATTGTAAGATTGTGTAATGATGTCTGTTCATCTTCACTTTTTTCTTCCTCCACTGACTGGGCATGTTCCAGTTCTTGGTATTTGAAGTGATAAAGGGACAAGGGTTGAGTTGTGATGAGGGGAGAGGAAAAATCAAGAAGTGTGTGCTTACACCCTCTAGCTTCAGTCAGAAGAGATTGAGGGATGAGGGAGAAGCAGGATGAGAGACATTAATCGCTTCAGCCCTGTCAGTGGCCACATCCTCAATGATGCCCCTTTCCATAATGGCCAGCACTGTCTCCTCCTTGGAGGTTAAAACCTGCAGATGCACTCGTCCTCCAGTTCTTTGCTGCTTCCTGCTGTTATTTGCCACCTTCTACAAGAAAAAGGGAAGTGCGTCAGAGAGTGTCCTGCAATATGTTTGGGTGATGTGGCTGTCCTGGATGAATAGCTGCCAGTGAATGTGAGGCTTGCAACTGTGCTAAATGTGCGTGGGTGTGGTAAATAATGTTACGGTTGAATACTGATTGATATAGATTGTTGGTAGGTGGGTGATGGGGATGTAGTGTATTGAGCAGTGGATGAGGTTAGTGGTGCAGTTGGTAGGAACTTGAAGATGAACTCAGTGACCTTGAAAACTCGTGCGAGATCGTTCAACTTCTTCCTGCACAGCACCATGATCTTGGAGAAACACTCATGGCATTGACCTCTGCCACTACTTCATCTCTCTGCCTCCTGAGCATCTGTCTGGAGGGCTTCCTGCTATCCTCCGGATACATGACATCTCTCCTCCTTTCTGCCTCTTCCACCAAGACCTCTAGTGCAGTGTCTGAAAACCTTGGTGCGCACTTTCTGGCATGTTCAACCATATCAGCACAGAATCCGTTTTCAAATGAATCCCACCAGTTCTTGCAGCCACAATGCACCTCCCGTTTAACAGATGCAGGCTGCCTTTAAATAGTGTTAGCCACTCGTGATATCAGGCCCCCTGCTGATGCGTGTGGACACTGAACAGCACAGATAGTGTTGCTGCAGGCAGCAATCCTGTAAAACAGCAGGCAGCACGAATTTGCTGTACTGCCTGCAACTTAATGAATGGGCGCGAGTTAATCGCATACCGCGATCCCCACGCCTGTTTTAGGTGGTTAGCCATTTTCTCCACACACATTCCTCAGTATAGTTATTGATTACCAGTTGTTTCTGTTTTCTCTGTTTCATTGGGGTAACTAATTAATTATTGGTTCAGGGCAATCCATTATCTTGCAAAATAGTTAATGATAAAGACTGCTCCTTGGTCTCGGTTTGCTCACCATCATGCTCATCTAGCTCAGTCTTTCTGTCTAGTTACAAACCCATATCTGTCTGGTTTACATTTTCCTTCCTGTTTTAATCTGATTTTACCTTGTTGTGACAAATCATATCTGCTGTCCAGACACCGCGCCCCACCCCCCCCCAATCCTCAATTTATCCAAATGTTGTCCTCTATCTTTGTGCCATCTCATTTTATGTGCTTTATTGTATGAGCAGAAATTTCCTCCAACTAAATATTGGGAAGACTTTAGCCATTATCTTCGGTCACCAGCAAAAACTCCACCCCCTTCCTTATGAGGCTGAATCCAACTGTTCGCAACTTCGGCATGCTAAGTAATCCTGAGCTGAGCTTCCGACCCCATATCGTCTCCATCACCAAGACCGTCTACTTCCACCTCCGTAATAACACCTGTCTCTGCCTCGCCTCAGCTCATCTGCCAGGACCCTCTCCATGCCTTTGTTACCTCCAGACTCGACTATTCCAATGCTCTCCTGGCCTGCCTTCCACCCTCTGTAAAACTCTGCTACCCGTATCCTAACTTGCACCATCAAGTTCATCCATCATCCCTGTGGTTGCTGACCTAAATTGTCTCCCGATCCGACACTGCCTCAATTTCAAAATGATTTTAAGTCAGCCATGTCCTCTCTTCTAGATTGCCATATACTATTCCCCTGTTGAAAGATTGGATGCGCCACCTATTTCCAGGCCTCTTATAATATGCAGTTGAGGTACATGAGATGATATTGGGGACGTTGAGTTGAGGTACAGATCGGCCATGTTCTAATAGAATGGCGGGATCGGCTTGAGGGGCTGAATGGCCTACTCTTATTCCTACATTCCACTCTGCATCCTCGGGGATATGAGGTTGGCATACATGAACAACTTTGGACGCTAAACCTAAGAAAATAGCTAGTATAAAAATCCAACAATGTGACTGGTTCATTCCATTGCCTCTCTACCTCTCCCCCTTTAAGATGCTTCTTAAAATCTACCTCTTTGACCAAACTTTTTGTCATCTGCCCCGATTTCTCCTCCTGTGGCTGTGTCAACATTTTTTTTTTATTGATACTGCTTTTGTTAAGCGCCTTGGAGCGTTTTGCTTTGTTAAATGTGCTATATAAATGTTTGTTGTTGTTGAAGGCATAGATATTCAACCATATGGGGAGGTACGGCGAATGAGGGTACGGGGCCCAGAAGAGCTGAGGGCCAGGGGCAGCACGGACCTGTCCACACTGCGATGTGTGCGCGCACTAGGTCCGTGCAGCAGAGCTAGTCTCCAGTTTTCATGGTTAACCCTTGCCACTGGATAAAGGCCTAGCTCGGTCAAGCCCATGTGGTGGCTGATGTGCAACGGTCACCACACGTTAAAAAAATTCACGCACCGGAATCTTCCACTCCCTCAACTGGAGTTCAGTACTGGAACATCGGGTCCTCATTGAAACATCTGTGAACTCTCGTGGAAGCAAGTCATCCTCGTTCGAGGGACCACCTATGATGATGCACATTCCCTGCCCATCACAGTCTTTTAAAATTATTTTTTGTTCATCCTTCTGTGCTCTTGCAGATACTGTGGGTGTAATCTTGTTCTTTGGGAACTAATGATTAGCTGCCAATTCTCTTCCTTCGGCACCAAGAGGTTTGTGATTTATTTTCTATTAGTTGCTCTTAATTTCCCTATGGCTATGGAAGTGACTGGAAAAATGAATTTCTGGCTTGCATGGGTGGGCTCCTCGGCCTA
This sequence comes from Pristiophorus japonicus, assembly GCF_044704955.1. Taxonomy (NCBI): domain Eukaryota; kingdom Metazoa; phylum Chordata; class Chondrichthyes; family Pristiophoridae; genus Pristiophorus; species Pristiophorus japonicus. The sequence continues at coordinate 58,798,001 of NC_091983.1, forward strand.
CTGGCAGCCAGAAAATAGCACTCATTGTTCATCTGATTAAAAATTTTTTATACTACCGTTGATGCTGCGCTGTCTCTGGAGGTGTTCACGAAAATTCTTAAGCTCAATCTCGTAGGTGCTACCTTGTTTAGTTTACTGCAGCACTCTAAGGGAGAATAAAGCATCGTAGTGACTGATCATTATTCTGTCGCACTGTTGGAAATATGTGTGTGTAACAAGTGGTAACAGAATTAGGCTTTGGTCTGATGGCCTCCACAGTTGAATAAGCAGTGAGTACACATTATCCAAGTTTGATGAATGTCAGTTTTGGCAGAATACCAGAGTGATGTTGCCTTTTGTGGAACTGTAACTCAGAATAAATAACCATCAAGAGAGAGAGAGACAAAATCCTGGATGTAAGAAAAAATATTTATTTTATCCTCTTGAAGTTGCACGAGGCCGCATACATGCCTCTGGAGGTACAGAATTGTACCTCACAATGTTGTTTTGCTTTCTGCCTCTGGAGGTAGAGTGCTGATGGTGGTAAATGTAAATAACAGCTGTTGCCACCATATCATTTTATTCTGACTGGTTAGATTATCTCAGTTATTAATATTACGTTTGAGCAACTGTGCATCCATGTGAGATTGTACGTGTATAGTTGCAATGTTGCATCATTGCGGAGAAACTGGACTGAATGCACATGCGGTGAATTCAGGATGCAGGCAGCCATACTGTATTGTAGAATGTGGTATTAGATTTCATTGCTTAAAATTTTAATTTATATGTATCAACCACAACATCTATACGTTTTACATAAATGCTGTGGGAAGCAGTGGGCTCATAATAAAATCAGAATTTTTAATTTGTGGTCTTGGGCTGATAGCCAGTGTAGGTCAAGAAGGACGGTGTGTTGTATGAGTAGCACTTGGGGCCCAATTTTGGCCATTGCTTGCTCCAAAAAATTTGGAGTAAGTTGTTTTTTCTGGCGTAAGTTTAAAAAAACGCCATTTTTCAAAAGGGGGCGTTCCCAACCACTTACGCCAGTTTTGGCCATTTATGCCACTTTGGCCAGCTAAAACTTAATCCAAATGGACTTAGGTCAGCGTATGTGACCAGCTCTGAAAAACATTGCGGGCAGTGAAGAATTCGGCGCAGGTTAGTACATTTAAAGCACCAAGACTTGCAAAGCACTAAACAAAGGCCAAAAAGTAATAAGCAATTAGTTAACAAAAAATAGAAGGAAGCTGAGGACCTGCACCAAGGCTTGCAAAGCACTAAACAAACCACAAAAAGTAATAAGCAATCAATCAATAACAAATAAAAAAATAGAAGTCCTACCTTTTATGCCAGAAACCATTTCTTTTTAAAGTTCTCCCTCCCCCCCCCCCCCCCCCCCCCCCCCCGGAATCAAAAATACACTCTCCCCCCACCCCCCTAATCAAAACTCTCCCCACTAAACAAAGCACAACCTTCAATAAATAAAAAATAAAACTCAAACTCAAGTCCTACCTCGGCCCGGGAAGTCAGCCGGCCAGCCGGTGCAGGAGGCCACTCGGCCGGGGATAGGGGCTGTGAGCATCTCGTCCTGCTCACAGCCTGCAGGACACACTGGGAGGGCCAGGAGCATGCGCGCAGCTGCCAGCAGTGTTTTCTGCGCTGGGCTGTTGCTCCGCCCCCCCACTTCACTATCTACGCCACGCTGGGACACTGGAGACTCGGCAGGATGGGACCACTTTTTTTCGGCGCCATTTCCAGCGCGCAAAGTCGCCGCATTTAGGATAAGTGCACCGAAAAAAGGGGTTGGGGAAAATTGGGCCCTACATGTGGGATAGGATATGCGCAGCATTGTTTTGGATGAGCTGAGGTTTATGGAAGGCGGAGAAGGTAAGGACTTGCCCATATTGTACTGAAAAATCATCCACTACTGGTCTGTTTGTTCTACCATTTTTTTCTAACCAATTAATCTTTGCTAGATTGCGTTCATCACACTGAAATTTCCAGTCTAATCGCTTTATCTTTTTTCATTGTGACCCTAATGAGGTTATAGCAAATTTTTCCACACGTTCTCTCCTATCTTCAGATTGCTTTCTAGACTACATCATTCTTGGTTGGACATGCGATGCTGAGGGAAAAAAAAGTGTGGATGAATTCTAAGGACTCTCTCTATTTTGACCTCAAATTTTTGCCTAATTCCATTCTATTTTGGGATAATTAAAGTTCCTCAGTATTACAGCTCTGTTATGACTGAAAGCATCTCCAAATTACCTACAAATCTCATCCTCCATTTCATTTCCGCTGTTTGGTAGTCTGTACTATATTCTCTATATGGTAACACACCCTTTTTATTATGATTAAACTCAACCCAGAGAGGCACCATCTGAGTGCAATTATCAATTTAAACTCCTTTCTATTGCTGTAATCATGACCTTAATTAATAAGTGCATCTTTCTCCTTTTTTTCCTTCTCTACCTCTCTCGAAAATTTTATAAGCAGAAATATTTAATTTCCAATATCGTCTTGGCTGAAGCGGTTTCTTTCAAGCCTACATTATATCCTCCATTCTAATTGGTGTTTTCTAGTTACTTGACTTTATTTTGATTACTTCATGTATTTACATGTAATTACATAATACTGTAACCCTGAGCTACCATCACCCATTCATCATCCTTTTACCTCCCAGTTTTTTCATTCAGTTATCAGTTTGGCTCAGTCATAACACTCGACCTCTGAATCTAATGATTCTGGGTTCAAGCCTCGCTCCAGTTACTGGAGCACAAAATTTATACTGACTCACTGCAGTACTGAGGAAGTGCTACATTGTCAAAGGCGCCATCTTCTGGATTACATGGTAAAATTGAGGCCTCGTCTACTTGTTCACTATTTGAAGACAAGTAGGAGAGTTCTCCCAGTGTCCTGTCTAACATTTAGCCCACAAACAATACCACAAGAAACAGATTAACTGGCCATTTGTCTCTATTGCCCCTTGTGTACTTTGCTGTGCACAAATTGGCTGTTAGGAGTGCCTACACAATAATGTTGAATCGACTTCACATTCATTGTCTGAAGCATTTTGAAACATCCTGAGGATGTGAAAGATACTATACAAATTCAGTTAATTTTTTTCTTTCAGTCACAGCAAGGCTAAAGGACACAAGTGTAAAATTAGCAAGATTATGTAAAAAGAGAGATTGGAAATGTTTCCATATAGCAGGAAAGGGGTACTGAGGTGAATGATCAGCCATGATACTGAATGGTGGTGCAAGCTCGAAGGGCTGAATGGCCTACTCCTGCACCTATTTTCTATGTTTCTATAGTGCAGTGATAACCCTTGCCTCTGGACCAAGACCTAGCTCTGTGAAGCCCGTGTGGTGGCTGGTGTGCAACGGCCACCACATGTTTAAAAAAAAATCCATGCACAGGCATCTTCCACCCTTCAGGATGTAGTTCAGGATCTGGAATATTAGGTCCTTCATTGAAACACTTGTGAACTCATCCTTTTTTGGCGTGGAAGTAAGTCATCCTCGTTTCGAGGGACTGTCTATGATGATGATGATGATCAGGAATTCAGTGGGGAATTGCAGATGCAGCCCTACATTCATGCTCTTCATAGTGTAGTGTGTTGTAGTACAAGAACATAAGAAATAGGAGCAGGAGTAAGCCATTTAGCCCCTCGAGCCTGCTCTGCCATTCAATAAGATCGTGGCTGACCTGATCATGGACTCAGCTCTACTTCTCTGCCCGCCCCCATAACCCTTTACTCCCTTATCACTCAAAAATCTGTCAATCTCCGCCTTAAATATATTCAATGACCCAGCCTCCACAGCTCTCTGGGGCAGAGAATTCCATAGGTTTACAACCCTCAGAGAAGAAATTTCTCCTCATCTCAGTTTTAAATGGGCAGCCCCTTATTCTGAGACTATGTCCCCTAGTTTTAGTTTCCCCTATGAGTGGAAATATCCTCTCTGTACCCACCTTGTCGAGCCCCATCATTATCTTATAAGTTTCAATAAAGTCACCTCATTCTTATGAACTTCAGTGTGTATAGGCCCAACCTACCCTACCTATCCTCAAAAGTCAACCCCCTCATCTCCGGAATCAACCTAGTGAACCTTCTCTGAACAGCCTCCAATGCAAGTATATCCTTCCTTAAATACGGAGCCCAAAACTGTACGCAGTACTCCAGGTGTGGCCTCACCAATACCCTGTACAGTTATAGCAGGACTTCTCTGCTTTCATGCTCTATCCCCCTTGCAATAAAGGCCAACATTCCATTTGCCTTCCAGATTACTTGCTGTACCTGCATACTAACTTTTTGTGTTTCATGCACAAGGACTCCCAGGTCTCTCTGTACTGCAGCACTTAGAATTTAAATGGAGAAAAATTGCAAATTTGCTTTTCTATTTCTGCCAAAGTGGATAACCTCACATTTTCCCACATTATACTCCATCTGCCAAATTTTTGCCCACTCACTTAGCCTGTCTATATCCCTTTGCTGATTTTTTGTGTCCCCCTCACAATTTGCTTTCCCATCCATCTTTGTATCCTCAGCAAACTTGGCGACATTACACTCGGTCCTTTCATCCAAGTCATTAATATAGATTATAAATAGTTGAGGACCCAGCACCGATCCCTGCGGCACTCCACTAGTCACTGTTTGCCAACCGGAAAATGACCCATTTATCCCGACTCTCTGTTTTCTGTTATTTAGCCAATCCTCTATCCATGCTAATATATTACCCCCAACTCCATGAGCTTTTATCTTGTGCAGTAACCTCTTATGTGGCACCTTATCGAATGCCTTCTGGAAATCCAAATACACCACATGCACTGCTTCCCCCTTATCCAGCCTGCTCGTTACATCCTCCAAGAACTCCAGCAAATTTGTCAAACATGATTTCCCTTTCATAAAACCATGCTGACTCTGTGTGATTGAATCATGCCTTTCCAAATGTCCCGCTACTGCTTCCTTAATAATGGACTCCCAACTTTTTCCCAATGACAGATGTTAGGCTAACTGGTCTATCGTTTCTTGCTTCTTGACTGGCTCCTTTTTTAAATAGGTTTTCTAATCTGCTGGGACCGCCCCAGAATCCAGGGAATTTTGGTAGACTACAATCAATGCAACCACTATCTCTGCAGCCACTTCTTTTAAGACCCTAGGATGTAAGCCATCAGGTCCAGGGGACTTGTTCGCCTTTAGTCCTATTATTTTACCTAGTACTACATTAGTGATAGTGATTATATTAAGTTCCTCCCTCCCTATAGCCCCTTGATTATCCACTATTGGGATGTTTTTAGTGTCTTCCGTGAAGACCGATACAAAATATTTGTTCAATGTCTCTGCCATTTTCTTCTTCTCCATTATTAATTCCCCAGTCTCATTCTCCAGGGGACCAACATTTAGTTTAGCTTTGAGAGTGTTATATGTATCTGTTTGAAGCAATGTATCTGTTTTGGTTATGTTAACAAGACTCGAGTAGTGCATATATGAACTAAACTCCCAACATTGATAGTTAATGTCTCAATTAAAGAATAGAATTGAACATTAATAATAGAAGATGATGCATGGAACATGGTGAATCCATTGCTGGTAGGGCTGTGGAAGGTAGGCATTTAGATTTGTAAGTCTGGTTTGTAATTGATATTACTGTGAATGTTGAAAGTCTGAAATAGAAAATACTAGACATTCACAACCAGTTAATCAATCTCTGAAAGAAAAAGATAGTTTAGCGTTTTACATAGAATTACATTACATAGGATATACAACACAGAATCAGGCAATTCAGCCCAGCCAGTCCATGCTGTCATTTATGCTCCACTCGAGCCTTCTACTGCCTTTCCTCATCTCAATCGATCAGCATATAATCCTCTATTCCCTTCTCCCTCATATGCTTGTCTAGCCTCCCCTTAAATGCATCTATACTATTTGCTTCAACCACTGTCTGTGATAGCGAGTTCCACATTCTCACCACTCTTTATGTAAATTCAGATGAACACTAAGGGCTGGATTTTTCGCTAATTTGTGCCCCATTTCATGCCTCGGCAGGGTGCAAACAGGGCATCCAGGATTTTGCGCCCAGCTGGAAGTTTCGCCAGTGGGTTTGCAGCAGCGCAAAAACTTACCACCTCGCCCTCCATTTTGACCATCAGGATGATGTCAATCATCGAGCAAGGCAACGCTAACGCCCCAGGTAGAACTTTCCGGCATTACGCCTGATTTGGCATCCGCTCTAGGACCTGACGAAAAAACCAGGGGGTCCCAGGGTGCAGCAGGCGCAATTGGCACCATATTTAAAAGGAGGCTGGAGAACCTTAGATCGCAGTTGTCAGTGACTTCCACGGTTGCGCACAGAAAGCTGCGTTAGTGGACACTTTAAAGTCGCACTTTTATGTGAGTTAACCCTTTGTTTTGATGGTCAGTAAGAGATTTCAATGGGGGCAATGCTAGTTAGGCAGAAAATCATTCTGATTGCTGTTGGCAGGCGGCTCCAAGCTGGAAGAAGGCTTATTTGGTTTGCAACGGAATCGAAGAGGTTGCAGACAGTTTGGGGAGGAAGCCTTACCCTGCCCCCCTCCCCCCCCCCCCCCCCAACGGGTTTACAGGGAACATCACTCATACCTACATATTTCTGATGCGCAGTGCGTTCGAATGCTGCGCTTCAGAAAAGAAGTACTGTCAGAGATATGCCAACTCATACAGGCAGATCTACAACCTACCAGCGGTAACAAGACTGTGCTGCCCATCGAGGTGAAGGTGACTCCGGTGCTGGCACGCTATGCCTCCAACTCGTTTCAGGCATCAGCAGGGGACATATGCTCCATCTTGCAGTATGCTACACATTGCTGCATTCGCCAGATGACTACTGCATTGTACGCACGCAGGATGGACTTCATAAAGTTCCCAATGAGCAGGGACAGCCAGAATTAGAGAGCTATAGGTTTTGCACGATTTGCAGGCTTCCCCAAGGTTCAGGGTGCGATTGACTGTATGCATGTCGCCCTGTGAGAACTAACACAGAATGCAGAGGTCTTCCAAAACAGAAAGGGATACCATTCCCTAAACATTCAGCGCATCCTCACAGTCAGTGCCAGCTATCTAGGAAGAGCACATGATGCTTTCATCTTGCGTGAGAGCAGTGTGTCACACACATTTCAGCGACAAAGACGAGGTTAGAGCTGGCTGATTGGGGACAAAGGATACGGCCTGGCCACCTGGCTCATGACCCCCTTCAGGAACCCTGCCACAGAAGCCAAGCAATGCTATAATGACAGCCATGCAGCCACCCGCAACATCACTGGACAGACAATTGGCGTGCTGAAACAGTGCTACCGATGCCTGGACTGCTCTGGAGGCAGATTTCAATACTGCCCTCAGCAGATCTGAGTTCATTGTTGTGTGCTGCACGCTACACAAATTAGCCATCATGAGGGGATGGGCATTGCCAATGGGGATTGCAGGACCACCTCAGGAGGAGGAAGAGGAGCCTGGAGAGGAAGCCATACCGCAGCCACCACAACCACAGGGGAGACAGCGTGGAGATGTGGCCGCTGCAAGAGCCTTACGTAGGCAGCTCATCATTGACCAGTTTGCTGAAACGGGGAATTGGAGGTTTGAGCGTTGCCTTGCCACTCTAGGCCACCATACTGCCTAATGTGCAAATGATTGTGCAAATGAGACACAAGACACCAATGTCAAAGAACAATTTTTGCCAACATGTAACACTCTCAATATTCCCGCACCCACATAACGCTATATAATAGAACGGTTGACCACTTATCGGGCCCAAGTTTCCACACGATAAAAAACGGGCGCCCCTCCGAGCTGGGCGCCCGTTTTTCGCGCCTAAAACGGCGCCTAAAAAAAAATTGCGATTCTGGAGCGTTCTGCAGCTCCTTGTCTGCCTGGCGCGGCGCCCAGGGGGGCGGAGCCTACACTCGCGCCGATTTTGTAAGTGGGAGAGGGCGGGTACTATTTAAATTAGTTTTTTTCCTGCCTGCGACGCTGCACGTGCGCGTTGGAGCGTTCGCGCATGCTCAGTGTGAAAAAAACATTGGCACTCGGCCATTTTTGTTGTTCTTTGTAGCCGTTTAATTTTTGAAAATTTTTTAAATAAAAGCACATTGCCATCAGCACATCTCACTAAAGCCTTCTCACTGTCTCTCTCCCCCCCCCCCCCCCCTCGCGGGAAAGAACGGGCGCCCCTCCCCCCCCCCCCCGCGCGGGAAGAACGGGCACCTCCTCCTTCCCCCCCCCCCCCCCCCCCAGCGGGAAGAACTGGCGCCTCATCTCCTCTCCCCCCCGCGGGAAGAACGGGCGCCTCCTCCCCTCCCGCCCCCCCCCCCCCCCCGGCAGGAAGAACGGGCGCCTCAGGCTGACTGCAGAATTCTCCGTGCCTGAAGCACTTTCACACAGGTAGGAAGATGGTTTATTTAATCCTTTCTTTGCTTATAAATGTTTATTCAGGTTGGATTTATTTGTATAATATTTGTAGAAGTATAAATAAGGATTTATTGTCGAATTTAATGAGTTCCCTTCCCCCCCCCTCCCCCCCCACCTCGTTCTGGACGCCTAATTTGTAACCTGCGCCTGATTTTTTAATGTGTAGAACAGGTTTTTTCAGTTCTACAAAAATCTTCACTTGCTCCATTCTACTTTAGTTTGGAGTACATTTTCACTGTGGAAACTTTCAAATCAGGCGTCAGTGGCCGGACACACCCCCTTTTGAAGAAAAAATTCTGTTCCAAAGTAGAACTGTTCTACCTCACTAGAACTGCAGAAAAAAAAATGTGGAGAATTGCGATTTCTAAGATAGTCCGTTCTCCACCAGTTGCTCCTAAAAATCAGGCGCAAATCATGTGGAAACTTGGGCCTATAGACACATGACTGCTTCCTGCAATTCACAAGATATTCGAAGAATTCAAATCAAACCAGACTGCATCCTGCAGTGCTCAAAATGTCAAGACTACATGATGAACTTGCAGCCATTATTGCGTCTTGGAGAGACTTCCCCTTCCCATGCCTGCTGCTCCTCAATGAGGCCTCGGTGTACAGCAAGGCTGCTAGAGGACTGCTGTGTTGGGGGGGGGGGGGGTCAGACAATGGAGACCACGTCTGAGGACGCACTGGACCAGCTCATGGCCTGGAAGGCCCAGCTTTTGACTGTGGCGCCTCTTCCTCAGCGTTACCAGTCATGGGTGGATGGGGTGTCAACCGTCTAAGGCGCATGGTTGGTGAGTGAGTGGTGGCATCCAGAATGCTGTCATCCTGAGGAATGACACCACCTCTCGTTTCCCTGGCGCCACTCGCTCTCCGACGGGGCTGGGCCTTATCAATCGGAGCATGATGTGTCCCCACATCTTGATGCCTGCTTTGGCACCGTCACTTCCCCATTAGACAGTGAAGAACGCAGAGTGTGTGTATGCAGACATGGACTGCATCACCTGGCCAAGGTCAAGCAAAGCTTGTACCTGTGATGCGCCAGAGTCTGTGGCGTGACCAATGGCACGCACCACACACTCTGGAACTCCACTGTCACTTCTAGAAGCCACCGGCCTCTATGTGATGGGACGCCTAAGGCCACCTGAAAGTAGAAAACAACAGATGAGCGGTTAGCGGCAGGGGAGGGGGCAGGGTGGCATAGCACAGGTTTATTTGAAGGCCGTCGCTACTCCATTATATCTCGCAGTGCAGTGGATTCAGTAGCGCGATCCATGTACATACTGTCACTTCCTGAGGGAGCCTCAGCATCGCCCCCGGCAACTGTCAGACCTGGCATTCCGATGAGGTCAGAGATCCTCTCCTCTACGTCTGTTAGAGGAAGAGTTTGAGGCGGACCCCCGCCTGTCCGAAGCTGCTCCCTTCGATTGTGGGGAGCGCTTTGACTGCAAATAGAAAAATAGGAAGGGTTCAAAAAGGGTTTCTCTGCTGTTGGGCCACATATGCCTACCACAGTAGAAAAGGTGATACTGTGTTTATGTTGTATAGGCCTAATTTAGAAACATAGAAACATAGAAAATAGGTGCAGGAGCAGGCCATTCAGCCCTTCTAGCCTGCACCGCCATTCAATGAGTTCATGGCTGAACAATCAGTTATGATGTTGCATGTGCTTCATCAGTATGTATTCGCTGGTTTCAGGCATCTACCATGGGAGATGTATGTGATCTTTCAGAAAGCGATAGGAGCAGGTGGAGTTCATTGACGGGGAAGATTTTAATACAAGAACTAATGTGGATAGATCATTTAAAGCCAATGGTTGCTAATGTAAGCCTTCATCTTTGTTATGCATTGTGGCACCCCAATGAGTGTTAAGATGGACCAGATAAATCATAAATCATAGTGTGTGAGATTAATGTTATAAGCAATGAAGGCATGGATAGATAAAAATGGCATTCACCCTGCTGACCCTCATGAGATTGTTGAATTTTTTTCAGCACTGTGCGTCAGTCCTGGGCACAGTATCTGCAATAGAGACCTCCTGTGCAATATCCTTCCATATGTGTTTAAACACAGGAGGGACTAGTCTGGCTGCCCCTGCAAGATGGAGTGAGGCCCAACTCCTCTACACCGCACTGACTAAGATGTCACTAGCCTCCCGGCTGAAGCGCCTGACACGCTGCCTTCCCTTCTGATCCTCCATCTCAGCTAAAGTGGGCCGGTTTAAAAGCGCATGCGCGCAGGAAGTTGCCGCACCCTGCATTTGCGTTTGCGACCGGAAAAGAGAGGAAAGAAGTACCCACTGGCAAAAGTTTTGGTTCCGGTGCAGAAAGTCAGGTGTGCAACACTTTACGCCAACGCTCCTCCAGATTACTTTTGGGCCGAAAATACAAACTATTTCTTGGCGCAAATCCAGCCCTTCAAGCAATTTGTGTCCTGTTTCTCATGGTGTAATTTCAAGACCAGAATGATTTGTTATCCTTAATTGGAGATTAGCTTGTTCATTTGTTAACACCAGAATTTAAGACGGATAGGTAGATGTGTAGCAATTGTTCGATTTGCAATTTAATTTACTGTCTGATAGTAGGAAATATCATTGCTTTTGTATTAGTTTCTTTCCCGTGGCTTTGCACGCACAGACCAAGAGTAGTCCTCTGGCGAAGTGGTATTAGAGCATGGCTGATAATTGGAACAGGGCATGTGAATGTAATGTATTTCTCATTTTGAAGACATTTTTATATTCCATTATAAGTTCCTATGTCCACATTTATGGTGTAAACTATAATTGCATCCTCTTGCTGCAGCACCTTCATGGAGAGAGGGTGTAAGTGGCAAGTTTTCATCAACCATTTCCATTACAAATGTGGAAATAAGATTTTGTGATGAAAAAGCTAACAGGAACGTATGAACATGCAAATTTGACAAGTGTCTATAAAGATGTAAGATTTTTGATATTGATAGATAATTTAGATATCATATTTATAGAAATGCATAAATTAAGGTACAATGTACAGAAATTTGATTTTAATTTATTTATACCTTGTTAATCGTGGTTTTTATTGGGTTTCTCATATCTTGAATTTAATGCAACTGCACTTGGGATCAGGGACTTTTAAAATTTTCATCAGATTGGATCATTTAAAATAAAGCAATGAATTTTATTTTTGTAGCTTTGTCTGTTCCACTGATGTGTAACTATTACTTATTTTTAAAGATAATTACATGTTTTAATGGTGAACTGCCCAGATTTAGTAATAAGTAGCTGGGATCACTGTTGCACTGTCACAGACTGAATGGGAATTACTGTTTTATGAATAGCTTTCTTTCTGTTCAGGCCATGTAGAAAATGAAGAACAGTACACACAAGCACTAGAGAAGTTTGGCGGTAACTGCGTCTGCCGTGATGATCCTGATCTGGGCACAGCATTTCTGAAGTTTGCCGTCTTCACAAAAGAGTTAACTGCACTTTTCAAAAATCTGGTAAGGCTGTAAACTTGTATCCCTGTATATCTAAATTCTTGAAAGTAGACTGGTTCGACTGTTCTAATTATGCATGCTGTAGTGCTATATCTATTTGATGAAAATAGAATGTATAAAATAATTACAGCAGAATTTTGAAAAGTAGTGCGTTCAATTTCCTAAGGCAATCAGCTGTTGGGTTATGTATTTACTGCATACTGGAGCGACCAGCAAAGCACTATTCATTGTTGGATAATGGAACCGCTATATGAGGATCTCGACTGATGACATCCCCAGGAAATATCTCTTCATTGAAAGTCTTATGAGTTGTACAGAGGAGCCTGTCAACTGTGCTTTTCTCTGACAATAAAGGAAAAAGCTACTATAGAACATATGATGAACAAGTGCTAACCCCAACTGCTCTATTTTTATCCATATTTAACTGACTGAAATGTAGCTTCCCAAGTGGTGTGTACTGCTTTGGTGTTGAGGTCAAGTGGTGCTTCCTATTTGGAAATCCCTGTTTATATCTCTGTATTCTTATTGGCACCAGCTGACACTGACTAACCTATGAAGAAACTATTTTATATTGCAATCGTTGTTAACCAGGTTGTGGAACTAAATCTTCGAGTGACAGAAAATGATTTCCCGTGATCTTCTAACACTTAAAGCTGCATCCGTCAATTAGCAAATCACGAGTAAGAAAAAACAAGTGATGGACATCATCAGGTTTTCTAAACGTGAGGGAGACATTCAGAGAGTTCAAGTAGATTATCTTCAAGGCCTTACAGTGGGCACCATTGCTGGATCCTGCACAATTCCATTTTACCTTCTGTAGCTGTTTGTCAGGAAGTAGGTTTCAGCTCTCAGGACTGAGTAATGTGGCAAATAAGTCTAGCACAGTAGTGACTGCAGATCCCGTTTGAGATAAAAGATGGTGAGATAATGATGGAATGGATCCTTATATGATTGTGGGTGAAGAATGTACAGAAAGATGTACCCTATGGGTAGAAAGGGTGTAACTAGGTAAAAACATCTTATTCCATCTTTCCCGGCATTATATTTTAAAGACCTTGAGGAAAGTGGCACCGTGTATGTGTTTGAAGGCAACACTTGATGTCTGACCGGAAATTAAGTTAGCAGCATCCCACACATGCCTGATTGAACTCTCAGTAAATAATTCTTGGTGAAATACTAAGTCATCATTGATGCCTTTCCCAAGTAAGCTGCAAACTCTGTACACCAACTGAATGTTACTGTGGTGTAAAACACTGGATTATTTCTTAACATTGTGCAATAAGTGGATTACGTGACTTTAAGAGATGATTTTCTTGGTTTCCCCTTTGTCTCAGTGCTGGATGGGAATCTGTCAAGGCCCGGACGCAGCAGGATTTCCTGTCCCAGGCCTTTAACATGGCCTGAATGCATCTCTGGTGTCGGAGAGCAGCAACCAGAAGGCCTTCAGACACCAAAAACTATTATGCTGTGCAAGGAGATGTTTGATCCTTTTTAGCTTGCTTCTGGGTATCTTAGCGCAAACTCCATGCCATTTTCATGGGGCACCCCTGTGTCTGGGTGCTGTACAGTCATAACTGCAACAAAAAAGGGCAGGAGACCTGATGCTCCAAAGAAAGATATAGCACCTTTCACAACCACCAGACCTTTCAAAACGTTTTACAGCCAGTGAAGTACATTTGAAGTGTAGTCACTGTTGTAATGTGGGAAACGCGGCAGACAATTTGCGCACAGCAACTCCCACAATCAGCAATGTGTTAATGACCAGATAAACTGTTTTTGTTACGTTGGTTGACCGACACCTTAGAATCCCTGGCCCAAAGTGGAGGAAGAGCATCCCGGAGGGGGAGGGGGGGTTGGGTGCTCTGAGCACCTCGAGTCTCATCGCCGAGAGCATGCAGAAACCAAGCGCAGACAGCGGAAGGAGCATGCGGCAAACCAGACTCCCCACCCACCCTTTCCTTCTACCACTGTCTGTCCCACCTGTTTCAGAGACTGTAATTCCCGCATTGGACTGTACAGCCACCTGAGAACTCACTTTTAGCGTGGAAGCAAGTCTTCCTCGCTTTCGAGGGACTGTCTATGATGAGGCATAAATATTGGCCAGGACACCAGGGATAACTCCCCTGCTCTTCTTCGAAATAGTGTCATGGGATCCTTTACGTCCATCTGAGAGGGCAGACGGAGCCTCGGTTTAACGTCTCATCCGAAAGGTGTCACCTCCAACAGAGCAGCACTCCCTCAGTGCAGCACTCCTTCAGCACTGCATTGGAGTGTCAGCCTAGATTTATGTGCTCAAGTCCCTGGAGTTGAATATGAACCCCTTCTGAGTCAGAGGCGAGTGTGCTGCCCACTGAGACACATTTTATCATGTATGTTGTAGCTTTTTTAACTCTAACTCAGAATATGGTGCGATTATATGTGTGTGGGAGAAAACAAACATTTTCAATAAGTACAATTTCTGTAAACCAGATTGTTGAAATATGAAAGATGCCCTTTTGCCTGAAAGGATCCATCTAAACCCATTGTCTTTTTTCCTTTGATAGTGGAAGTTTTTTTTCTAAATATGCATGGGTTCACCATGAAATTCAAACCATTGTTTTAATCTATAGTTCTTCCATTCACTTCCCATCAAATCCTTTAGTCATTACTTCCAAATGCATTTAATAGTAGAAAAAGAACAAATTGACAAGAACAAACAAGCTTCAAATTGTACAAATCTTTGCTAGGAAACTACATTTTTGTTTTAAATTCTGCAAATCAAGTAATTTATCCAAATTAGTTCATTGGCATAGTTATATTATGCAGCTTCTGAGGCATTATAGAACATTGTATCATTTGCATGGATGTTCCATAATGGTAGTTTGCAAGAAGGACTTGCTGATAACTGCTACATTGTGGAGTTTGTTAACATCAGAAACAAAATTGATATTTATCACCGTACAGATTCAGAATATGAACAATATCATCACTTTTCCTCTGGACAGTTTACTGAAGGGAGATCTAAAAGGAGTTAAAGGGGTAAGTTTTGGTTTCTTTATTTTGTAACTCTCTTTACAAAAAAATCCCCCATTTGAAGATTTGTGAATACTATATGATGAAATGTTTTTTTAAACCAGTACCTAAAAGACTGGTTAGAAAGCTAGTTGCTTTTTTCCATTATGTGCAGGAGAATTAGTCAAAAATATCAAAAGAATCAGTAAATGTTTGTGCTGGACCTGTAGGATTTTTAAATTACTTGAATCTTACACCACAGAAACAGGTCTATGCTGGTGGTTATGCTCCACAGGAGCCTCCTCCTATCTTACTTCGTCTCACCTTATCAGCATATCATAGGGACATAGGGACAGGTATAGGCCATTCATCCCCTCAAGCCGGTTCTGCCATTCAATGAGATCATGGCTGGTCTGTATCCTAACTCCGGATATCCGCCTTGGCTCCATATCCCTTAATACCCCTGGCTAGCAAAAATCCTATCAATCTCAGATTTAAAATTATTAATTGAGCTAGCATCTACTGTTTCAGTGGGAGACTGTTCCACACTTTGCATGACGGAGTGTTTCCTAACTTCTCTCCTGAATAGCCTGGCTCTGATTTTAAGGTTATGTTCCCTTGTCTGAGACTAGCCCAGCAGCAGAAAAGGTTTCTCTCTCTCTACCTATCAATTCCTTTCAAAATCCTAAAAATAAAATCAATGAAATCACCCCTTAACTTTCTATATCCTTCTATTCCTTTCTCCCTCTTGTACTTATCTGGCTTCCGCATAAATTCATCTATACTAATCACCACCACGTAAAGAACTTGCTCCTGAATTTCTAAAATAGGCATGCCTTTTTAAACATCATTTATTCATTGCTTCTAGAATATTAGTGATGAGTTAATGAATGGCAAGGTTTAAATGTTGCTATCTTCTGCTTTTTTTCATGGTATACTTTCAAATTATTGCCTAATTGGAGTTATTCTTGCAACCTCCAAGGTAGAATAAAAAGTAAAGATCACCGAATGGCACAGAACATTGACCTAGAGTCCATACCTGAAGCAATGGCCGATTTGATTT
This sequence comes from Pristiophorus japonicus, assembly GCF_044704955.1. Lineage (NCBI taxonomy): Eukaryota > Metazoa > Chordata > Chondrichthyes > Pristiophoridae > Pristiophorus > Pristiophorus japonicus. Next base: position 58,813,948 of record NC_091983.1, read on the forward strand.
GTATAAATTGACTTTTCAGGTCTTTGTAGCCAAGGTGCATCATATTCAATATCCTCAATTAAGTGAAGTCCCGTTGTAAAACTAGTTTTATCCAGGTCAATGAGCAAATATCTTCGCCATATTCTTAAGATCATAAATCAGAAGCAGGGTTGGGTGTTAGAATGGTTATTATACAAATTTATGGCACAGAAGGAGGTAATTCGGCCCAACAAATCTGTGATGGACAAAAAGAGCTATCCAGCCTAATCCCACTTTCCAGCTCTTGGTCCGTAGCCCTGCAGGTTACAGCACTTCAAGTGCATATCCCAGTACCTTTTAAATGTGATGAGGGTTTCTGCCTCTACTACCTTTTCAGGCAGTGAGTTCCAGATCCCCCATCATCCTTTGGGTGAAAAATGTTCTCCTCAACTCCCCTCTAATCCTTCTAACAATTAGTTTAAACCTATGCCCCTGGTTATTGACCCCACTGCTAAGGGAAACAGGTCCTTTCCATTCACTCTATCTAGGCCTTTCATAATTTTTTATACCTCAAGTAAGTCACCCTTCAGCCTCTTCTGTTCCAAAGAAAACAACCTCAGTCTATCCAATCTTTCCTCGCAGCTAAAATTCCCCAGTCCTGGCATCGTCCTCGTAAATCCCCTCTACCTTCTCTAGTGCAATCACATCTTTCCTGTAATGTGGTGACCAGAACTGTACGCAGTACTCTAGCTGTGGCCTAACTAGTGTCTTGTATAGTTCAAGCATAACCTCCCTGCTCTTATATTCTATGCCTCGACTAATAAAGGAAAATATCCCATATTCCTTCTTATCCACCTTATCTACCTGTCCTGTGGACCTGCACTCCATGGTCCTTCTGTTCCTCTACACTTCTCAGTATCCTACCATTTATTGTGTATTCCCTTGCCTTGTTCGCCCTCCCCAAATGCATTTCCTCACACTTCTCCAGATTGAATTCCATTTGCCACTTTTCTGGCCACCTGACCAGTCCATTGATATCTTTCTGCAGTCTACAGCTTTCTTCCTCACTAACAACCAGGCGCCCAATTTTTGTATCATCTGCAAACTTCTTAATCAAGTCCCCTACATTGAGGTCTGAATCATTGATGTATACAGATAGAATTTCCAAAATCCGGAAACCTTGGGACCGAGGCTGTTCCAGATTTTGGAATGTCTTTCCAATATCCCGAATTCAGAAACACCCGGCCGAGGTTCGGGTAGTTACTGATTTCGGAAAGTTTGTCCAGCGTCCTGAATCTGGAAACACCTGGGCCGAGGTAAGGAGAGGGGCGTGGATAATTGTAAAATCACTAAACTTTTTCAGACAGAATTCAATCCTGGAGATAGATATATATATATATATATTTTATTATGTCTCTCTTGTAGCAGGCAGACAACCGACAGTACTGCAGAAATAACATTTTAAAAATTTGTTCATAGAATGTGGGCGTCACTGGCAAGTCCATCATTTATTGCACATCCCTAATTGCTCTTGAGAAGATAGTGGTAAGCCACCTTCTTGAACCGCTGCAATCTGTGTGGTGATGGTTACTCCCACAGTGCTGTTAGGGAGGGAGTTCCAGGATTTTGACCCAACAACGATGAAGGAATGGCAATATGCTTCCAAATCAGGATGGTGTGTGACTTGGAGGGCAACGTGAAGGTGGTGGTGTTCCTTGTGCTTGCTGCCCTTGTCCTTCTAGGTGGTAGAGGTCACTGATTTGGGAGGTGCTGTCGAAGAAGCCTTTGTGTGTTGCTGCAGTGAATCTTGTAGATGGTACACACTGCAGCCACGGTACGCCGGTGGTGGAGGGAGTGGATGTTTAAGGTGGTGGATGGGGTGCCAATCAAGCGAGCTGCTATGTCATGGATGGTGTCAAGCTTCTTGAGTATTGTTGGAGCTGCGTTCATCCAGGAAAGTGGAGAATCTTCCCTGACTTGTGCCTTGTAGATGGTGGAAAGGCTTTGGGGAGTCAGGAGGTGAGACACTTGCCGCAGAATACCCAGCTCTGACCTGCTCTTGTTGTCACAGTATTTATGTGGCTGGTCCAGTTAAGTTTCTGGTCAATGGTGACCCCGAGGATGTTGATGGTAGGGGATTCGGCGATGGTAATGGCATTTTAAGGGCGGTGGTTAGACTCTCGCTTGTTGGAGATAATCATTGCCTGGCACTTGTGTGGCGCGAATGTTACTTGCCACTTATCAGCCCAAGCCTGAATGTTGTCCAGGTCTTGTTATATGCAGGCATGGACTGCTCCATTATCTGAGGAGCTGTGAAGGGCACTGAACACTGCAGTCATCAGCAAACATCCCCACTTCTGATCTTACGGAAGGAAGATCATTGATAAAGAAAGTGAAGATGGTTGGGCCTAGAACACTGCCATGAGGAACCCCTGGGGCTGGGATGACTGACCTCCAACAACCACAACCATCTTCCTTTGTGCTAGGTATGACTTGAGTCAATGGAGAGTTTTCCCCCTGATTCCCATTGGCTCCTTGATGCCACACATGATCAAATGCTGCCTTGATGTCGAGGGCAGTGACTCTCACCTCACCTATGGAATTCAGCTCTGTTGTCCATGTTTGGACGAAGGCTGCAATGAGGTCTGGGTAACTGCCTCTTGATGGCACTGTTCACGACACCTTCCATCACTTTGCTGATGATTGAGAGTAGACTGATGGGGTGGTAATTGGCCAGATTGGATTTGTCCTACATTTTGTGGACAGGACATACCTGGGCAGTTTTCCACATTGTTGGATAGATGCCAATGTTGTAGCTGTACTGGAACAGTTTGGTTAGAGGGATAGCTAGTTCTGGAGCACAAGTCTTCAGCACAACAGCCGTTATGTTGTCGGGGCCCATAGCCTTTGCTGTATCTAGTGCGTTCAGTCGCTTGTTGATATCACGTGGAGTGAATTAAATTGGCTGAAGACTGGCTTTTGTGATGGTGGGGACTCAATCCACTGTTTCTGTTATTATACTCGTGTCACAGGTGGCGTCCGGGCGGGTGTGGGGGAGGAGGAGAAGAGGTCCAGGTGGGGGGGGCGAGGTCTGGGCGAGCTCGGGGTAAGAGGTCCGGCTGGGCAGGGGCGAGGTCCAGGCGGCGGTGGGTCCGGATTTCAGAACATTTTCCGGATTCCGGAGGACCCTGTCATGGATCGACCCGGATTCCGGAACATTCCGAATTCCGGAGACTCAACCTGTACCACAAAAAGCAAGGGACCTACTACTGAGCCCTGTGGAACCCGACTGGAAACAGCCTACCAGTCACAAAAACACCCGTCGACCATGACACTTTATTTCCTGCCAATGAACACATTTTATATCCAACTTGCCACTTTCCCTTGGATCTCAAGGGCTTTTACTTTTCTGATCAGTCTGCCATGTAGGACCTTGTCAAAAGTTTGTTAATATCTATGTAGACTATATCAAACGCGCTACCCTCATCAACCCACCTTGTTATCTCCTCAGAAAATTCAATCAAGTTAGTCGGATACAAATCCATGCTGACTGTTCTTCGAAGATCTCCTTAACTGAGACTCTGCCTTTGATGCAAGTGACCTCGACTCCATCCCGCAGCATGCTACCCGCCACCATCTCAGCAAGACCCCAACGCTGCACGAGGTAGAAAAGACCATCCGTCAGCTCAAGAACAACAAAGCCTCAGGTGCGGATGGAATCTCCGCCGAGGTACTAAAGTATGGCGGAGAAGCAATATTGGCACCTATGCATGACCTCATCTGTCTTATCTGGAAGGAGAAGAGCATGCTAGGAGATCTCAGCGATGCCGTAACTGTGACCATCTTCAAAAAAGGGAACAAGTCTGACTGCGGTAACTACAGAGGAATCTCCCTGTTGCACTGGGAAAGTCACTGCATGAATCCTCCTCAACGGTCTTCTCCCGGTGGCTGAAGAGTTTCTCCCAGAGTCGCAATGTGGATTCCGTCCATTAAGGTGTACAACGGACATGATCTTCACTGTGCGTCAACTACAAGAGAAATGCAGGGAACAGCATCAACCCTTGAACATGGCCGCCTTTGACCTCATAAAGGCCTTTTGACACTGTCAACTGCGAGGGACTATGGAGCGTCCTCCTCCGTTTCGGCTACCCCCAAAAGTTTGTCACCATCCTCTGACTGCTCCATGATGACATGCAAGCCGTGATATTGACCAAAGGATCCACTACAGACCTAATCAGCGTCCGGACTGGGGTCAAGCAGGGCTGCGTCATCGCACCAACGCTTTTCTCAAATCTTCCTTGCTGTAATGCTCCATCTCTCTCTCAACAAGCTCCCCGCTGGAGTGCAACTAAACTATAGAACCAATGGGAACCTGTTCAACCTTCGCTGCCTCCAGGCTAGATCCAAGATCGTCCAATACTCTGTCATCGAAATACAGTAAGCGGACGCCGCTTGTGTCTGCGCACACTGAGGCCGAACTCCAAGCCATCGTCAACACCTTCACCGAGGTGTACGAAAGCATGGGCCTTATGTTAAACATTCGTAATATGAAAGTCCTCAGCCAACCTGACCCTGCTTCACAGCACTGACCCCCCCTCCCCCCCGCTCATCAAAATCCACAGCACAGCCTTGGACAACGTGGACCATTTTCCATATCTCGGGAGCCTGCTATCAGCAAGCGCAGACATCGATGACTAGATCCAACACCACCTCGTGTGTGCCAGTGCAGCCTTCGGTCGCCTCAGGAAGAGTGTGTTTGAAGACCAGGACCTAAAATCTGGCAACAAGCTTATGGTCTACAGGGCAGTCGTGATACCCGCCCTCCTATTATGGCTCAGAGACGTGAACCATATACAGCAGACATCTCAAAGTGCTGGAGAAGTACCAGCAACACTGACTCCGCAAGATCCTGCAAATCCACTGGTGCGTCTATCCTCCCAATGTCAGTGTTCTCGCTCAGGCCAACATCCCCAGCATCGAAGCACTGACCACGCTCAACCAGCTCTGTTGGGCGAGCCACATCATCCGCATGCCCGACACGAGACACCCTAAGCAAGCACTCTACTCGGAACTCCTACACAGCAAGCGAGCCCCAGGTGGGCAGAGAAAACTTTTCAAGGACATCCTCAAAGCCTCCTTGATATATAGTGCAACATCCCCACCGGCACCTGGGAATCCCTGGCCCAAGACTGCCCAAAATGGAGGAAGAGCATCTGGGAGGGCGCTGAGCACCTCGAGTCTCATCGCCAAGAGCATGCAGAAATCAAGCGCAGACAGCGGAAGGAGCATGCGGCAAACCAGGCTTCCCGTCCACTCTTTCCTTCAACCACTGTCTGCCCCACCTGTGACAGAGACTGTAATTCCTGCATTGGACTGTACAGTCACCTGAGAAGTCACTTCTCAAGTGGAAGCAAGTCTTCCTCGATTTTGAGGGACTGCCTATGATGATGATCCGTAACAAATCCATGCTGACTGTTCTTGATTGATCCATGCCTTTTTAAATACTGTACCACAGAATTTTTTCCAATAATTTGCCCATCACCGAGGTTAGGCTGACTTGCATGTAATTACTCAGTCTATCCCATTCTCCCTTTCTAAACAATGGTATAACGTTAGCAGTCCTCCAGTGCCACACTTGCAGCCAGAGAGACTTGGACAATGATGGTCAGAGCCTCTGCTATTTCCTCCCTTGCTTCTTTCTTACAGCTTGGGTTATATTTCATCCGGGCTGGGTGATTTATCTACTTTCAAAGATGTTAAACCCCTTAACACTTCCTCTTTCACTGTTGTATCTCCTCTAATATTTCACACACCTCCTATTTAATTACAATGTCTGCATTGACCCTCCTTTTTTGTGAAGACAGCCGCAAAGTATTCATTAATAACCATACCCACGTCTTCCGCCTCAACACACAAGTTACCTCTTTGGTCTCTAATAGGCCCTACTTTTTCTTTATTTATCCTCTTGTTCTTTATGTATTTATAAAACATCTTCGCGTTTTCCTTGATTTTATTTGCCAATATTTTTGCATGCCCTCCTTTTGCTTCTTTGATTTCCTTTTTAATTTCACCCTGCCCTTTCTATACTCCTCTTGGCTTTCTGCAGTATTTAGCTCTCTGTATCTGACACAAACTTCTCTTATTTGCCGTATCCTATCCTGTATACCCCTTTGACATCCAGAGGGCTCTAGATTTCGCAGTGCCACCCTTTTTCTTTGTGGAAACATATTTGTCTGAACTCTCACTATCTTCCCCCTTGAATTCCTCCCACTACTCTGACACTGATTTACTTTCAAGTAGTGGTTTCCAGTCCACTTTTGCCAAATCACATCTCTGCTTAGTAAAATTGTCTTTTCCCGATCGAGAACTTTTACTCTTGGTCTTCCTTTGTCCTCTTTTTCAGTTCGTTTTGGCATATTTATGAATTATAATCACTGCCACCAAAATGCTCTCCCACTTCTACCCCTTCCACCTGCCCTGCTTATTCCTTAAAACCAAGTCCAGAGCTGCCCCCTCTCTTGTTGGGCTTGCTACGTACTGGCTAAAAATGTTCTCCTGAATGCATTTGAAGAATTCTGCACCCTCTATACCTTTTACACGGATTCTATCCCAGTTAATATTAGAGTAGTTGAAATCACCTACTATTACTTCCCTATTGTTTTGGCACTTCTTGGAAATTCGCCTACATATTTGTTCATAGAATCATTGAAATTTACGGCACGTAAGGAGGCCATTTTGGCCCATCGTGTCCATGTCGGCTGACAAACAGCAATCCAACCTAATCCCACTTTCCAGCTCTTGGTCCTTAGCTGTGCAGGTTACAGCACTTCAAGTGCACATCCAAGCACCCCTTAAATGTGGTGAGGGTTTCTGCCTCTACCATCCTTTCAGGCAATGAGCTCCAGACCCCCACCATCTCTCGGTGAAGACATTTCCCTCAAATCTCCTCTAAACCTCTTAACAATTACTTTAAATCAATGTCCCCTGGTTGTTGACCGCTCTGCCAAGGGAAATAGGTCCTCCCTATCCACTCTATCTCGGTCCCTTATAATTTTATCCACCTCAATAAGATCATCCCTCAGCCTCTGTTCCAAGGAAAACAAACCCGGCCTATTCAATCTTTACTCATAGCTAAAATTTTACAGACCAAGCAACATCCTCGTAAATCTCCTCTCTATCCTCTCCAGTGCAATCACATCTTTCCTGTAATGAGGTGACCAGATCTGCACACAGTACTCTAGCTGTGGCCTTACTAGTGTTTTATAGAGTTAAAGCATAATCTCCCTGCTCTTGTATTCTATGCCTCGACTAATAAAGGCAAGTATTTGGTATGCCGCCTTCACCACCTTATTTACCTGGCCTGCTATCTTCAGGGATCTGTGGACCTGCATTCCAAGGTCCCTTTGTTCCTCTACACTTTTCAGTGTCATACCATTTAATGTGTATGCCCTTGCCTTGTTATCCCTGCCCAAATGCATTACCTCACATTTCTCCGGATGGAATTACCAGTTCATTGATATCCTCCTGCAGTCTGCAGCTTTCTTCTTCATTATCAACCACACAGCCTATTTTTGTATGAGCTACAAACTTCTTAATCATACCCCCTACATTCAAGTCCAAATTATTGATATATACCACAAAAAGCAAGGAACCTAGTACTGGTCCCTGCGGAACCCCACTGGAAACATCCTTCCAGTCACAAAAACACCCCTCAACCATTACCCTTTGCTTCCTGCCTCTGAGCCAACTTGCTGCTTTGCCCTGGATCCCATAGGCTTTTACTTTCGTAACCAGCCTACCATGTGGGATCTTAACAAAAGCCTTGCTAAAATCCATATACACCACATCAAATGCACTACCCTCATCGATCCTCCGTGTTACCTCTTCAAAAAATTCAATCGTTAGTAAGACACGATCTTCCCTCATCACAGGTTTAATTGTTCCTTTAACTAATATTGCGACCCACCCCTCTTTTTTAAATCCCCTCTCTGTCTTGTCTGACAACCCTGTAACCAGGAATGTTACTAATCCATGATGTCTCATTAGTGTTCAGCTTGTTATGTTTTAACGGAATATATTTTTCCTCGATACTGTTCAACACCGTTTTAAATGTTTCTCATTGCTTTTCTACGCCATTGTTTGCCAATATCGTTGTCCATTTTATTTTCCCAAGTTCTTTTCTCAGCCCCTCAACATCAGCTTTTCTCCAATCTATTATCCTGGTCTTCATCATAATTATGTCCTTCTCAATTATTATTTTAAAGCGTATTATATTATGGTCACTATTGCCTAGATATTCCCCTACTTTAGCTTCTCTTTTCTGCTCTGGTTCGTTCCCCATTTCTAGATCCAATATCAAATCTCCCCTTGTTGAGCTTCTTGCATACTGGGTTAGAAAGAGGTCCTGAACACATTCCCTTATCCCATTTACCTACCTCTTCTGTCCAATTAATATTGTAGTAGTTGAAATCGCCCATGATGATTATTCTGTTTTTTATTCATTTTCCTAATTTGTTTGCATATTTCTTCCTCCACCTCTCTTCCACTATTAAGTGGCCTGTAAACTTACCCCTATTGGTGTAATTGATCCTTTATTATCTTTTATCGCTATCCACGTGGATTCTATTTCTGATTTGCTGATAGCTACGTCACTTTTTTTCTACTGGCATTATTTTATCCCTAACAAGTACAGCTACTCCACTTCCCCCTTTCCCCTCTCTGTTCTAAATATGTTATATTATACAATTGTATGCTGTAATAAAATAGATACAAAACCTTGTCAGATTTTGTACTGCTTTCATCTGTAGGATCTTAAGAAGCCTTTTGATAAAGCCTGGAAGGACTATGAAACAAAAGTGTAAGTCTTTAATATATTTTTTCCAGTACAGGTTGCGCCTCCCTTATCCACAACTGCCTTATCTGAAATCACCCCTCATCCAGAACCATTCGCGGCCACTCGGTGGCGCATACGCAGAACTCCGACATGAACAAATTGAAGTCCTTCCTCGCTGCTGACTCCCGCAATCGCTGGCCTGACCCTGCGATCCAGCCCAACCCCCACCCCCCCGATCTCTCTGCCGCACTTCCAGGCCCAAGCCAGCCAGCCAGCCCCGATATCCCCTTGCTCAGTACCTGTACCATTCAATTTAACGTGACCACCCCTCGTCCGGAAAAATCCCTTATCCAGATAAGGCCAGGTCTCGAGGGTTCCAGATAAGGGAGGTTCAACTTATAGTTAGTTATATATCTGCACTGTTCTGTAATTTGTAATAAGCACTGTAAATGGGTGTTCCACAGGAATTGAAACATTTTGTGTATTGCTTTTTGTGAAAAACTAAGTTTCTGTATTTCAGGATGTAAATTACATGGATAGTTCTGAAAGACTTTTATGTGATACAGCAAGTTTTTTTTATGGAGTATGATTTTGAAAGAAGCCTCGTAATGATTTCATGAGTGACATTGCCGAGGCATCTGAGCAGATGGCCTATCCAGATTGGATTCATGAGCACTTTAAAGAGTGATAAACAATTGCTAACATGTTGGGGGGGAAACTTGCAGTCGGAGGTTTCCTTCGTACGAACGCACCCGACCCGAAAAAAATCAATGAAACTACCTGTTGGTCCCAGAGAAATGTAGAATTCCAGTCTGAGGTCTTCATTCCCTGTGCAGTGTATGCATCCGGCAAGGCTGCAATTTTTGGCCCGTTATTTTTTAACATTCTTAATGTAGTGAATTTATAAAAATTTCTGTTTGTGAAATAAGATTTTCTATTTCATATTGCTGAGAATGAAGCCCAGAAAGTGCTGCTTTTGCAGATATTATTTGTAAAGCCTTCAGCCCTGAGTGATGCAGAATTTACATCACTCATTTGGTTCCTCTTTTTGTTTAAAGCACAAAGACAATTTTGGATAAATGGTGTACAATTACTGATACGTCCTTACCATACAGTATAAATGCACACGAGGCCCATGCTTGAGAGAAGGTCAGTCTGTGACCTGTCCTTTATTCCATAGCACTCAAGTGATGGAAGTGGGTGGAGCATCCCCTTTTATATCTGAAGGTCCACATTAGGAGTGTCTCCCACAAGTTCACCACCTAGTGGTCATTGTTCTCAGTGTACAACTTAGGTCAGATTATACATGGATTACAATGCTGGTTGAATACATGACAATTACGATACTTATTTTGCAAGACGATTACTTTAAGTTATTGTTGCTAACCTGGGAATGACAATGGTGCATTTTCATTTTGAATGCATTGATTGTGGCTTTACAGTTGAAGTCATTTTGCAATTTACTTACTTAGCTTGACGAATTAAAGATAGAAAATGGTGGTTTGTTCATGTTTAATGTGTCTATAACTATTTATGTTTTGCTCATTCATTCTCCAAAAACAATGGATTACTTTGCAATTTTTTAAATAACTAGTTAAATCTCTCGGACTGCTGTCCCTTTCAAAGTTTGCAAAATTAAAGCAATTTTGCTCGGTGGTCTTTCCACAAGAAGAACTTGTATTTATATACCCCTTTCGTTACCTCAGGCTACATCCTCACTGTTATAGATAAATGAAGAGATAAGGGGCTGAATTTTCCGCCCCTGGTTGCCTCTGTTTTCGCCCTGGAGGGGCAGCAATGGCGGCGGTGAGCTCTTCTAGGCGGGTGGCCAGTTTCCTGCCAGGGTTTTCAGGACTGGTTTCGGCAGGGGCATTAACACTCGGAAGAGGTGAGCTGATGTGCAATGCCCCTGGTTGCGAGACAGGATCGATTTTTAGCTCCCGCCCGACCCATAGCGCTGCGGTACACCGATGTGCTGGGACTGCCTGTGAAAACGGGCTGCTGAGGTGCAAGTAATGGTGACCTCGGGTAAGTGTGATTGCTTTTTATTTTGATTTTTTTTTTTGCGATTTATGTAGTGGTGGTGTGAGATATTTTTGGGGAATGTTTTTGGTGTTTTTCTTTCAGGTTTTTTTTTCTCCCCAGGCCTCTTTTGGAGCACTCCAAGGCCAACTCTTTAGCTCGGGATTTGTGAATGCTAAGCCGATCTAGTTACCTAAGAGAGGTGTGTAATGCCTCCCTTATCGCTGTGCCCCACACTCAGGGCCCAGCTGCTCAATTTTGCTGACTGAGGTGCAAGTTTTTTTCCAGACGGTATCAGGATCGCCCTGTCACCATTAATGCCCCGAAATCTTAAAAGCCAGAAATCCAGCCTGACCTGTTTTAGCGGTGTTGGTTCAGGGTTAAATAGTGGGCAGGACATCCAGGAGAACTATCCTGCTCTTATTTGAATGAGTAAAATGATTTTTTTTAATCCCATCTGAGAGCAGACAGGGCCTTGGTTTAATGTCTCATCCAAAATATGGCACCTCCAACAGTGCAACACTCCCTCAGTACTGCCCTGGAGTGTCCACCTAGATTTTTGTGCACAAGTCTCTGGAGTGGGACTTGTACCCACAATCTTCTGACTTGGAGGCGAAAGCACTACCTACACCATACAGCCTCATTCTGAACCACATTTCACTTATGTTCCTCCTGCTATAGGCACTGATTTCCATTGGTGCCTCTAGGTGCCAGGAAATAAGTTCCAACTCCATTTAATTAATGATTTGCACTTTAGATAGCCTACCGTTCACAAATTTCAGTCTAGTTCAGTCGATATTTTCTAAATTTTAAATATTTGCAAATCATTCGTCATCATCATGGTGCATGTATTTTGCATTTGTATTCGTTGATTAGTTTCTATATTAATCTGGGGCGATTTAATCTGCCAGTGTTATTTTTGGCTGGTCTAAAGATGGGCTTGTAGATATGAGTTAGGGACAGATGCAACACAGAATAACTTTGGTTAATGAATTATCCCTGTGTTCACAAATGTCATTTGTTGACCCTCTTTCAAGTTGCTTTAAAGAAGTCTTTGAGTCACTGTCCTCAGACATTCAAGATCTTGCACTGATTAAGCTAACTGGCCATTCAACAGCAGGGTTGTCTATAAGTTTTGGTAAAATGCCTACCTTCTGAATACTTGATTTACTTTTATCCTTGTTTTCTGTCCCATTAATTGTTCCTATCTGACTTTCTCATCTGTATTTTCTAGCTTGTTTGTTTCTCTTCTTTAATTTTTGAAAGGAAAATTGAAAAGTTGCAAAATAAATATATGCCATTTAAAAAGAAGACCACTTCAAGTTTCAGAATGCCATGGTCAAATAGAGATTAGAAACAAACTAAAATTGAAGAGGGCATATCGAGTCTAAAAGCATAATAAAAATAAGAGTTAATAGAAAATGAAGGAAAAGTTAAGAAAAAGAATCAAGAAGGGAAAATGAGGAGAGAATCTTAAAATTAAAAAGAAAAGCTAGGTACTTTACAAATGTAACCTTTTCTAAAAAAAAAATGTTAAATGTGAGGTGGGACTCCTCAGAGGAAGCGAATAGTGAGTTAGTAGAGGATACTTCGAAATTGGCAGGGCTACTTAACTGCTACTTTGCTTCAGTATTTATAAAAGAGAAGGCTATTGAGTAGGAGGTAAATCTTGAATTGGTTAAAAGCACGAGATGAGAGCTATTATAATAAATAAAAGGAAAGTATTAGAAAAGTTTGTTAAGCTAAAGGAGGACAAAATGCTGGGACCTGAACGGATATATCCATGCAGTCTGAAATGGGAAAGTAATAGCTTAAGCCATAGAAGTTATATTTTAGAGTTCTGTTGACAAGAGATGTGTGCTGGAGGATAAAAGTGGCCAATTTCTAAAAGAGAGACAGACGAGCCCAGGTAATTACAGGCCAGTTAGCTTAACATCTGTGGTAGGGAAAATTTTGCAGTATTTAATTACTAAGTATTTAGATCAATAGAAAATCATTAGTAGCAGCCAACACTTCTGAAAGGAGGAAGATTGTGCTCGAGAAACATGGTACAGTTCTTTGAGGAAATGACAGATATGGTGGATTGGGAATTGAAGGCAGTCCGAGTCAGTCAGGGACCGCTGGAAGGAGCACTTCGAAGATCTCCTCAATCGAGACTCTGCCTTTGACTCGAGTGTTCTCAACTCCATCCCGCAGCATGCTACTCGCCACCACCTCAGTCAACCCCAACACTGTTAAAGGTAGAAAAAGCCATAAGACCGCTCAAGAGCAACAAGGCTACGCGAGCGGATGGAATCCCTGCTGAGACACTGAAGTATGGTGGAGAAGCACTGTTGGCACGAATACATGACCTCATCTCTCTCATCTGGAGGGAGGAGAGTATGCCGGGAGATCTTAGAGATGCAGTGTTCGTGACCATCTTTTTAAAAAAAAAAGGGGGACAGGTCTGACTGCGGCAACTACAGAGGAATCTCCCTCTTATCAGCCACTGGGAAAGTCATTGCTAGAGTCCTCCTCAACCGTCTTCTCCCTGTGGCTGAGAAGCTCCTCCCGGAGACACAGTGCGGATTTCGTCCCCTACGAGGCACAACGGACATGATTTTTGCAGCGTGACAGCTGCAGAAAAAATGCAGGGAGCAGCGCCAGCCCTTGTACATAGCCTTTTTCGATCTTACAAAGGCCTTTGACACACTCAACTGCGAGGGTCTATGGAGCATTCTCCTCCGTTTCGGATGCCCCCAAAAGTTCATCACCATCCTCCGCCTGCTCCACAACGACAAACATGCCGTGATCCCTACCAATGGATCCATTACAAACCCAATCCACGTCCGGACCGGGGTCACACGGTTGCGTCAACGCCCCAACCCTCTTAATCTTTCTCGCTGCCATGTTCCACCTCACAGTCAACAAGCTCCCTGCTGGAGTGGAACTAAACTACAGACCAGTGAGAACCTGTTCAACCTTCGCCATCTCCAGGCCAGGTCCAAGATCACCCCAACCTCTGTCGTCGAGCTACAGTACGCGGACGGCGCCTGTGTCTACGCACATAGAGGCTGAACTCCATGACATAGTCAATGTATTTACTGAGGCGTACGAAAGCATGAGTCTTATGCTAAACATCCATAAGACAAAGGTCCTCCACCAGCCTGTCCTCGTCGCACAGCACTGCCCCCCCAGTCATCAAGATCCACGGCGCGGCCCTGGACAACATGGACCATTTCCCATACCTCAGGAGCCTCTTGTCAATGAGCAGACATTGACGACGAGATTCAACACTTCCACCTCCAGTGCGCCAGTGCATCCTTCGGCCGCCTGAGGAAAAGAGTGTTGAAAGACCAGGCCCTCAAAAGTGCCACCAAGCTCATGGTCTACAGGGCTGTAGTAATACCCGCCCTCCTGTATGGCTCAGAGACATGGACCATGTACAGTAGACACCAAATCGCTGGAGAAATACCACCAACGATGTCTCCGCAAGATCCTGCAAATCCCCTGGGAGGACAGACGCACCAACATTAGCGTCCTCGACCAGGCAAACATCCCCAGCATTGAAGGACTGACCACACTTGATCAGCTCCGCTGGGCAGGCCACATTGTTCACATGCCAGACACGAGACTCCCAAACAAGCGCTCCACTCGGAACTCCTTCACGGCAAACGAGCCAAAGGTGGGCAGAGGAAACGTTAAAAGAACACCTTCAAAGCCTCCCTGAAAAACATCCCCACTGACACCTGGGAGTCCCTGGCCAAAGACTGCCCTAAGTGGAGGAAGTGCATCCGGGAGGGTGCTGAGCTCCTCAAGTCTCATCGCCGAGCGCATGCAGAAATCAAGTGCAGGCAGCGGAAAGAACATGCGGCAAACCTGTCCCACCTACCCCTTCCCTCAACGATTCTGTCCCACCTGTGACAGGGACAGTGGTTCTCATATTGGACTGTTCAGCCACCTAAGGACTCATTTTTAGAGTGGAAGCAAGTCTTCCTCGATTCCGAGGGACTGCCTATGATGATGATGGATTGGGAATTAAAGTGGACTTGGTGCACATGGACTTTCAGAAAGCCTTTGATAAGGTACTGCACAGGAGATAGAGTACATTAAGGGATATGGAATTGGGAGGAGTGTAGCAAATTGGATTAAAAATTAGTTAGAAGAGAGGAAACAGAGCAGTAATTAAAGGCAGTTTCTCAGAGTAGTTGGAAGTGGTAACATTGTCCCATGGGGCTCTGTTCTAGGACAGCTTTTATTAAGTGTGTACATTAATAATTTAGATATGGGGTAGAGGAATGTTCACATTTGCAGATGAAATTAAAATAAGAGACAGAGTAGGAGAAATTCGGAAGCATCCTGAAAAGTTGAAAACATTAGAGCCAGGTGCTAATGATTTTCAACTTTTAAAAAGAAATGAGGGGTTTGTGCTCCAGGAAGGACGTAGAGCGCTAAATCAAGCAATCCACTTCCTTCCTGAAGCACCCGGCCTCCCGATCAACGCCTCCTACAATTGCCGTTTATTTTGACCGGCGATGCTACAGGGGACGGAAATGAAGTTTGGGTCCGGGGCAGTGCACACGGAAATGACGTCACGATCTCCAGGCGATGGAGATCGGGCGCAACGTCCTACCGCCGCCGCAAACCTTCCGCCGAAGTTGGCAGGAGTCGTTCATCTCACCGCACCCGGTTGGAAAGTGGTTAGCACCCCGTTATCGCCCCCCCGGAAGTGATAACGGGAGGCGCTAAGGAGGCTAATTTCTAGGCCAGAATAAATGGCCCCAAGTTTCCACATGATTTGCTCCTGATTTTTAGGAGCAACTGGTGTAGAATGGAGTATCTTAGAAATCGGAATTCTCGTCATTTAGTTTGCTCCAGTTCTAGTCAGTTAGAACAGTTTTACTTTGGAACAGAATTTTTTTTTCAAAAAGGGGCGTGTCCGGCCACTTATGCCTGTTTTCAAAGTTTCGTCAGTGAAAACTTACTCCAAACTAACTTAGAATGGAGTAAGTGAAGATTTTTGTACACTCGAAAAAACCTTGTCTACACTTTAGAAAATCAGGCGTAGGTTACAAATCAGGTGTAGGGAATGGTGGGGGGGGGGTTTAAAGGGAAGTTTACAAACATTAAACACTTCAGTTTTACAAATAAAGAGCCATCATCAATAATAAATGATAAATACATCAATAAATCAACCAATAAATCAATCAAAAAAAATTACTAAGAAATAATTTTTTTTTAAAAATCAATAAATAAAACATTTTCTACTGACCGACTGCAGCACCGGGAGCCCTCCAACAGCGTGCTGGGATGCCCCCCCCCCCCCCCCCCCCCACCCCCAGTGTGTCTCTCTGTGTCTCTATCTCTCTGTCTGTCTGTGTGTGTCTCTCATTCTCTGTCTGTCAGTGTCTGTGTTTCTGACAGCGAGGGGAGGGGGAGGAGGGTGGTAGAGGGAGAGAGGGGGGGAGCAGAGGGAGGGATGGGGGAGAAGGGGGAGGGGGGAGAGAAGGGGATAAAGGGGACATGGGGGGTGAAAGGAGATGGGGGGAGCGGAAGGAGATGGGGGGAGCGGAAGGAGATGGGGGAGGGGAAGGAGATGGGGGGGGGGGGGCGGGGAGAAGGAGAAGGAGAAGGGGGAGGGTGGCTGAACGGGCCGGGCGGTGGCATTGGGTCGGGTCGGGGGGGTGGTGGGAGGGAGGTCGGTTCAGTTCGGGGGGAGGGAGGGAGAGGGAGGTCAGGTCAGGGAGAGGGAGGTCGGGTCCAGTCATGGGGGGGGCGGGGGGAGCGGGAGTCGGGTTGGGTCCAGTCGGGGGGGGGGGGGGGGGGGGGGGGAGCGGGAGTCGGGTCGGGTCCAGTCGGGGGGGAAACGGGAGTCCGGTCCGGAAGCGGGAGTCGGGTCGGGAGGAAGCAGGAGCTGGCGGTGGGAGGAGCCTTATTCACGCAGCCCCAGTGAGGCCATTCGGCCAGGGCTAGGGGCTGCGTGCTTCGGCCCCTCCCACACAGTTTTGGGCGCCTGGATTCAGCGCAGGGACCTGGCTCCACCCCCTACAGCTCGTGCTGCGCTGCGCCGAGGGCCAGAGGACCTGCAGGGAGGTGGAGAATACGGAGAGTTTTTTTAGGTGCACTTTGTGGCGCGAAAAACGGGCATCCAGGTTGGGACTGCGCTGTTCTAGGCGCGGCTTGAAACTTGGGCCCAATAATTCTGAGGGCTAAAGGAATCTGCAAGGGGATATTGATAAGATAATTGAATGGGCAAAACTGTGGCAGATGGAATGTAATGACGGTAAATGTGAGGTAGTACCTTTTTTTTAATCAAAATGTAATTAAGTATTTGAATGAGTGAAAGCTGGGGAAGAGCATAAGGATTTAGGGGTTCAGATTCACAAGATGTTTGAAGCAACATTTCAAGTCTATAAGGTCATTAATACATCTGCTTTTGAAGCAGTCAGTAAGGATTTACAAGATGAAATAATGTATGGAGTTGAAAGTTAAACTGGAAAAATGTAATCCAATATTTGATATGACGGCAATACAATATTTTGTTTCTTTTGCAGTACTAAAATTGAAAAGGAGAAAAAAGAACATGCCAAACAACATGGTATGATCCGTACAGAAATAAGTGGAGCAGAAATTGCTGAAGAAATGGAGAAAGAGCGGAGGTTCTTTCAATTACAGATGTGTGAGGTAAATCAATTCTACGTAATTGTGTTACTTTTGTGCAAGATCTATAATAATGTAATTATTTGTTCAACCCTAGCTGCAATGTGCATGGCTGCTTGTGGTTATTTTTGTCATTGCCTGTCAGTGGATTACACTTGGGAAAATAAGTTACTGATTTAAAAGAAACTATTATAGTCTTGTAGACTAATTGAAGCTTATTTGCATGCAGCAGCTGGTTGCATGCCTCAATGTAAAATTGATTGTATGCAGCCGAAACACAAATTGGAGCCATGTACAGTTTGTCTAAAGTAGTTTATATAATTGGGCTTCATCTTAAGCAGAAATATTTAAATCAAAATGTCACTGCTTACTCCTTGGTGTAGATTGGGTAAAGCTATTCTATAATTTCACTTCTGAGGAGAATGACAAATAGTGCTACTTTAGCTGTCAGCTTGGCTCACTGTTAGCACTCTTGCCTCTGGGTTGGAAGGCTGACTCAGAAGTTCAAGTCCCACTCCAAAGTCAAAATCTAGGCTGGCACTTCAATACAGTACGAAGGGAGTGCTAGAATGTTAGAGGTGCCATCTTTTAGATACAGCGTTAAACTGAGACCCCGTCTGCTCTCTCTCAGCTGGATGTAAAAAAAACCCTGACGCTGTTTCAAAGAGGAGCAGGTGTCCTGGCCAATATTTATCTCTCAACCAACATCACTAAAAACAGATTATTTGGTCATTATCACATTGCTGTTTGTGAAATCTTGCTGTGCACAAATTGGCTGCCACTTTTCCTACATTGCATCAGTGACTATATTTCAAAAGTACTTCATTGGATGTCAAGCGCTTTGGGATGTCAGGAGGTTGTGAAAGGCGTTATATAAATACAATTTTTTTTCTTTTTTTTTCTTTTCCATGCTTTCTGCTCTTTCAGGACTCGGGAATGCTTGGCCTTCACTCAGATTTCTGACCGTTGGCAATTCCCACAGGGGCCTTGGGTGGGCATTCTGTGATTTTCTTTAGTCCCAGACTTCTTATCACTGAACAACCTGACCACTGTGATGAATCACACGGACTGCAGTGGTTCAAGAAGGTGGCTCACCACCATCTTCTCGAGGGCAATTAGAGATGGGCAATAAATGCTGGTCTTGCCAGCGACGCCCACATCCCATGAACAAATTTAAAAAAAAATTTAAGCCCTTACATATAGGTTGGCACAGCAGTGCAATGGGACCCACCTGGGGCTGCTGGTGTGGATCCCACATACATTCCAGTATCTTGGCTCACTTATAAAGGGGGTAATTGGGCTGATCTTAAATAAAAATAATAATTTTCCTGCCCATTGGTGCTGGCTGCCAATGCATTCCCCCATCCCTGGGGGTTCTCTAGATGTACCCATAGTGGTATGGGTGCTCGAGTAGGTATTTAAATTGAGACCTTGCCTGGCACCCAGTCTCTTGCGTTTCTGGTGGAGCAGGGTTGAGGATTTTCAGCCCCATTGTTATCACAACTCATTGTATTTTTATAGATGCTGACAAATCCACAAACAAAAAATTGTATTGATGCGCAACATTCTGAAACTCTTTCTTAGCAATTTTATTGAACCACAAATGTGACTATTTGTAATGCATAGTTAGCACATAGTGACTTTATTTTAAAGTTCATATATTGTGTAGATAAATTTACAGATCATAAGAACAGAAGAAATAGGAACAGGGGTGGGTCATTTGGCCCCTCGAGCCTGCTCCGCCATTCAATAAGATCATGGCTGATCTGCTCATGGACTCCGCTCCACTTCCCCACCCGCTCCCCATAACCCTGTGCTCCCTTATCGCACAGAAGATCACATTGGATCCTGCAGTTGCATGCCTTTCTCAAGAAATTTTGTTGCATTGTTTTTTCTCTTCAAAATTAAATTGTTCTGACTTTTCAGCTTCAAAATATAGTTTTTTCCTACAGTATTTGCTTAAAGTCAATGAGATCAAGATTAAGAAAGGTGTTGATTTACTCCAGAACCTGATTAAGTATTTCCATGCACAATGCAAGTAAGTTTTTGCATTTTTATTCCTGTTTTATGAAAATTTCATAACTGTTTTGATTACATGTTTAATTTTGTGAATAGAATTTATGTAGTATTTACTTTTAAAATCTGTCGCATTGTTTGCTCAGTTTATGACATTATTCTGGGCATAATTTATGGTTATGATGTATGAAGTATTCCAAGTTTAACTCTTTAGTAACAGTTTCTTTCAGGATGGCTTGAAGGCTGTAGAAAATTTAAAACCCTCCATGGAAAAGCTGGCTACAGATTTGCATGCTGTAAGTGCAATTATCACTGTGACTGAAACTGTATCTGCATATTGAGAATACATGATACCATTTTCGTAAATCTCCTCTGCACTCCCCAAGGCCTTGACATCCTTCCTAAAGTGTGATGCCTAGAATTCGCCACAGTACTCCAGCTGGGGCTTAACCAGTGTTTTATAAAAGTCAAGCATAACTTCCCTGCTTTTGTACTCTATGCCTCTGTTTATAAAGCCAATGATCCGTTATGTCTTTTTAACAGTCTTCTCAACTTGTCCTGCCACCTTCAAAGACTTGTGTACGTACACTCCCAGGTCTCTCTGTTCCTGCACACCCTTTAAAATTGTATCATTTAGTTTATAATGCCTCTCCACATTCTTCCTACCAAAATGAGTCACTTCACACTTCTCTTCATTAAATTTCATCTGCCATGTGTCTGTCCATTTCACCAGCCTGTCTGTCCTCCTGAAGCCTGTTAGTATCCTCCTCACTGTTTATTACATTTCCGAATTTTGTGTCATCGGCAAACTTTGAAATTATGCCCTGTATACCCAAGTCCAGATCATTTATATACAAGATATGATATATAAAATAGAGCCGTGATCCCAACACCAGCACCTGGGGGACACCACTGCACATTTTCCTCCAGTTTGAAAATCAACCATTCACCACTATTCTGCTTTCTGTCCCTTAGCCTATTTTGTATGCATGCAGCCACTGCCCCTTTAATCCCATTGGTTTCAATTTTGCTCAAGTCTATTATGTGGTACTTTATCAAAAGCCTTTTGAAAATCCATATACAGAACAGATGTCCAAGTCTAATGTCACGTACCAGGCTTACTCATCACCAACTGCATAATCTAGGTCCTCATGTGAGAGACTTTGGCAAAAATGCTGGGCTCGCATCCCCTCCAGGGTATTTGGACAATTCCTAGTAGGCAGGACCTTGCCTTTCCTGCACCCACCTCCCTTTTGCCACAAATACACTTCATCACTTGGTCCTGAACCTCATACAATTCCCACTGTGAAACCTATTAATGTCAGTAATGATACTCGGGCATTTAGCACAAAAGCTCATGAGAATCTAAGCGCCAACAGGGATAAAAACAAAAAACAATTAAGAGATGGCTGAAATACTTGGTGTGACATGCCACAAATTAATAATTAAATGAAGAGAAATGAGGAAAAAGAAAAATTGTTGTACCTTGAGCTATTTTTTTAGATGCTGCTGCACTGGGCACTCTGGGGATGACTTGGGCTCTGAATCATTTTCCCTTCTACCTGCTCTTTTTTGGCTGGATGAGGTTAGGAACACACCAGACCCAAAATTTATTTTTACAAAAAGTGAGGGAATTTTCCTTTTGTAATTATCACCCCGTTGATGATTACTGTGAGAATGTGATTTTGTTAGTAGCTCTAAGTATGCAGAAAAATAGGGATGTTTCTATTTATGAATTTGCTCCTTATGACTAGAAGAAATATTTTTGCTATGTGAAATATGACCACTAAGATTTTATTTCCAGATTAAACAAGTGCAGGATGAGGAAAGGAAACAGCTAGTTCAGCTTCGAGATGTACTAAAAGCCGGGCTACAGGTGGAACAAAAAGAGGTGAGCAATTCATTTTGTACCCTAATGTATGTACACGTCTGTGTACTATTAGCAAACTTCTTCATTTTTATTCAAGTTGTTAGTTACATTTCTGTAGCTTACATTCAGAGATCAAACTTGTCTAAATATTTATCCAAGACAACAAGTCTGTCATACTTTTACAGCAAATGTTAAAGTTTTTAAAACACCAGGAACTGGATTTTCAGTTTTTAGGATTTTGGGGTGTTAATGACAGCGGGGCAGTCCTGATGCCGCCTGGAAAAAGCTTGCGCCTCAGTCAACAAGTTTGGGCAGCTAGGCCCTGAGTGTGGGGCGGAGAGATAAGGGAGGCGTTGCACACCTCTTCGGGAGCTAGGCCGGCTGAGTATGCAAATGTCCTGATCTAAACAATCGGCCTGGGAGCGCTCCGAGAGGTCTGGGGAGAGAAAAAACACACCAAAAACATTCCCAGTACATAGCCCACACCACCACAAAATAAATCGCAAAAAAAAAGAAAAAACAATCACACTTATCTGAGGTGGACATTATTTACCTCACTACAACTGGTATAGGTTGGATCGCCCATTTTCACAGGCAGTCCCAGCAGAGCGCTACGGGTCGGCGGGAACCAAAAATCAAGACTGTGTCGCAACAAGGGACATTGCACACAGGCTTGCCTCTTCTGGGCGCTAATGCTCCGTGCCCCACCAAAACCAGCCCTGAAAACCCCAGCGGGGTGCTGGAAGCTGTCTGCTTATCCAGAAGAGCTCATTGCCGCCCCTCCAGGGCGAAAACAGAAGCGGGCAAGACTAGATATTCCAGCCCTAATAATTCTTTAATTATAGTAACAATGTTTTTAAAGCATTAAGATATGTCATATTTATGTGCACGAGAGTGGCTTATACTAGATATTAAATCTTTGAGTACTAATTCTGTTTTATTTTGAAGAATTTTATGATCACTGAAATGCTGCATTTGCTCCAAATATACTCTTGATTCCAATCTTTTGTACCTCTTTATGGGTTAGACACATGTGGGGTGAAATTCCATTGCGCCTCATTTGGGGGCGATAACATCTGAGAGGCGGATCATTTTGCGCCAGGTGCCCTGCTCTCAAAATTCAGGTTACTGCCCCCGAAAGGAAGTGGAGTGCAAAATAATGCGCTTCACTTCCTTTCTGGGGTGGTAATGCGGCGGTCAGGAACGGGACGCAGCACTATGTACTGGGCCGCCTAGCGCTGCTGTGTATAAGGGGATCTTCCCTTCAATACTCAAGCAAAGCGCCAGGCTAAATGATCGCCGCATGGACCCCGCGATCGAGGCACCGAAGAAAAACGCCACATTGTTTTTTAACATAGCCGCCATATCCGCTTTATGTAGCGCCCTGCGAGCCACTTGCAGCCCAGTTCACGTACCCTGAAACTGTCGTTGGCATCACCCAGCACAGCTACAGGTGGTGCTCCCCAATTTTTGTTCCAGAGCGCCAGCGGAGCAGGGTGCTACGGGTTATCGCCGTCGCTAAACTCCGCGAAATTTAACAGGAGTCGTTAGAGCCACCACACCTGGGTGAAAAGTAATTTGTGTTCTGTTGGGGGCGCTAACGGGAGGTGCAAACGACCCGAATTTCTAGGCCATATACTTTGCAAGTTACAAGGATTTGATTTTGATCAAAGATAATATTGGGTTATTAAGGAAAATATGATCATTACACAGCTTCAATCAATATAGTATAATATAAAAGTTTTAGACCGTCATTCGTTCAAACACAATAGGAACTTGTCCAATCTTGATTGCTTCTGACGGTGTGACAAAGTTATAGAGAAAACATCATAGGAGAAAAATTCAACAGGAAAATTATCTTTCCCTTTAACAACATTAATTATATATTAACCACTTCATTTTACAACACTGAAAGTGTGCTTTTTTTTGCAGCCATTGGCTGGAGATTAACTTTCCCTAATTTGTTTGCTGCCTACTTTTCTTATTAAGTTTGCAAAGGTTTTCAGTGTCGTGAGCTGTTTTAGCTTGCAAGTAGAATTCTAATATTGTGATAGATGGCCAAAAATGGCATGTTGCTTTGGATAGAATCAAATAATTTTCAATACAGGAAGAAGTCACTTGGCTCATTGTATCTGTGCTACTACTAGCACCCCCACAGGACCTATCTGTTCTAATCCCACTTCCATGTGCTCAATATTTTTATTTTTTTGTTTATCTTCTATCCTATTAAAGGTCATTATTCTCTCAAATTTATAGCGACTTGTAATATTATTCTACATTTCAATAGTTTAATGCATTAAAACAATTTTATACTCTCCTTTTATACGGGCCAGTACTGAGCTTATGTCCCCTTGTTAGATTTACCAAAAAGTGGAAATAGTTTTTGATTATATGGAGTGCAAAGATAAGCACCTTGGAACGTTTTTCTATGTTAAAGGCGCCAGATAAATACAAGTTGTTGTTGTTGATTCTCAACCATTTTCAGAATTTTGAACACTTGTTCTCCTTGTGCTTCTTTTGCTCAGGTAAATACAGTCCTTTCATCTCGGGTATCATTAGGTAACTGCATTGCCACTTTTTCAGTGTCCTTTCTACAGCGAGGTGCCCAAAAGTCCAGTGGCTGCCTAATTAACACATCATTACCCTCTTGCTTTTGTGTTCATTGCTATAAAACCAGAATCCCATTTGCCTTTTTTATGGTTTCTGCCACCGGTATTTCCATTTTAAAAGTTCTGTGTTTCTGTGCCCCTAGATCTCTCTAATCCTTAATTTGAGAATGTTAGCATTTAGGACAAAAATGTAATTAGGAATACAAGGATTCTTAATAGATACTTAAATTACTCTTGGGTTTTTCTCCCCTAAATTCAACAGACTCTGCCTTTTCATGCATAGTTGTGTCTACTTTTGTATCATACTGTTTTATCTCTAAAAAAAATAAAAAATCAACTTGAAAAGATTCAGACATGGGTACATGCGGTGTTAAGTACGAGACCTATCTTTCTGCGGCAAGTTTAATTTGACAGTAATGTGCAAATCCAGCAACTTCTTAAAAATAAAGGGGTAGGTGATGGTGAGTTGCCGTTTTCGCAAGGTGAACGATGGAACGGTGCAAATCGTCCAAACACATGATGATTCGCAATTCACGAAATAAAGGATACGGTAGCATAGTGGTTATGTTACTAGTAATCCAAAGTCCTGGACTCGAGACATGAATTCAAATCCCACCAGGGGAATTTAAATTCAATTAATTAAATAAATTCATGAGACTACCAGATTGTCATAAAAATCTATCTGGTTCACTAATGTCTTTTCAGGGAAGGAAATCTGACGTCCTTAGCTGGTCTGTATGTGACTCTAGACCCACAACAATGTGGTTGACTCTTAACTGTCCTCTGAAATGGCCTAGCAAGCCACTCAGTTGTAACAAACCGCTATAAAAAGCATTAATAAGAATAAAACCGGATGGTCCACCCGGCATCGACCTCCTGTATTGGCTTCGGACACGACAAAGGCACACCCAGCCCAGTCGACCCTGCAAAGTCCTCCTTGCTAACATCTGGTGTCTTGTGCCAAAATTGGGACAGCTGTCCCATAGACTAGTCAAGCAACAGCCTAACATAGTCACACTCACACAATCATACCTTTCAGCCAATGTCCCAGCCTCCTCCCATCACCATCCCTGGGTATGTCCTGTCACACTGGCAGGTCAGACACACTAGCGGTGGTGGCAGGGTACCTCTGGGAGTACTCAACATTGACTCCAGACCCCATAAAGTCCCATGGCTCAGGTTAAACATGGACAAGGAAACCTCCTGCTGATTACCACCTACCTCCATTCTTCAGCTGATGAATCAGTACTCCTCCATGTTGAACACTTGAAAGAAGCACAGAGAGTAGCAAGAGCACAGAATGTACTCTGGGTGAGGGGACTTCAATGTCCAATGTCCATCACCAAGAGTGGCTCGGTAGTACCACTATGGACTGAGCTGTCCGGGTCCTGAAGGAGATAGCTTCCAGACTTGTCCTGCAGCAGGTGGGGAGAGAACCAACATGAGGGACAAACCTACTTAACCTCGTCCTCACCAATCTATCTGTCCGTGACCGTATTGGTAGCAGTAACCACCGCACAGTCCTTGTGGAGTCTAAGTCTCGACTTCACATTGCGGACACACTCCGTCTTATTGTGTGGCACTTCCACCGTGCTAAATGGAATAGATTCAGAACAGGTCTAGCCTCAAAACTGGGCATCCAGTGAGAATCTGTAACTTCATGACCCGGCATATCCCTCACTCTACCATTATCATCAAGCTAGGGAGCTAACACTGGTTCAATGAGGAGTGTAGAAGAGAATGCCAGGAACAGCACCAGGCCTACCCTAGAAATGAGGTGCCAACCTGGGGAAGCTACAACACAGGACTACATGCATGCTAAACATAAGAAGCAGCATGCTACAGACAGAGCTAAGCGATCCTACAATCAACGGATTAGATCAAAGCTCTGCTATCATGCCACATCCAGTCGTGAATGGTGGTGGACTATTAAACAGCTAACAGGAGGAGAAGGCTCCGTGGATATCCTCATCCTCAATGATGGCCCAGCAAGTTAGTGCAAAAGACGAGGCTGAAGCGTTTGCAACCATCTTCAGCCAGAAGTGCCAAGTGAATGATCCATATCTGCCTCTTCCTGAAGTCCCCACAGAAACCAGTCTTCAGCCATTTCGATTCACGCCACATGATAGCAAGAAACTGCTGAGTGCACTGGATACCGCAAAGGCTATGGGCACTGACAATATCCCGGCTGCCATGCTGAAGACGGACTCCACTGGCTGGAGTCATACCTAGCACAAAGGAAGGTGGTTGTTGGAGGCCAATCATCTCAGCCCCAGAATATTGCTGCAGGAGTTCCTCGGGGCAGTGGCCTAAGCCCAACCATCTTCAGTTGCTTCATCAATGACTTTCCCTCCATTGTAAGATTGTAAGTGGAGATGTTCGCTGATGATTGCACAGTGTTCAGCTCCATTCGCAACTTCTCAGATAATGAAGCAGTTCCTGGCAGCATATTGCAAGACCTTGATGACATTCAGACTTGGGCTGATAATTGGCAAGTAACATTCATGCCACACAAGTGTCAAGCAATTACTATCTCCAACAAGAGAGTGTCTAACCAACGCCCCTTGACATTCAACAGCATTGCCATTGCTTAATCCCCTACCATTAACATCCTGGGGGTCACCATTGACCAGAAACTTAACTGGAACAGCTACATAATACTATGGCGACAAGAGCAGGTCAGAGGCTCGTAATTCTGCGGCGAGTATCTCATTTTCTGACTCCCCAAAGCCTTTCCACCATCTACAAGACACAAGTCAGGAATGTGATGGAATACTCTCCACTTGCCTGGATGAGTGCAGCTCCATCAATACTCAAGAAGCTCAACACCATTCTGACAAAGCAATCCACTTGATTGACACCCCACCCACCACCTTAAACATTCACTCACTCCACCACCGGTGCACCATGGCTGCAGTGTGTACCATCTACAAGATGCACTGTAGCAACTCTCCAAGGCTTCTTCGACAGCATCTTCCAAACCCGCGACCTCTACCATCTAGAAGGACATGGGCAGCAGCCACATGGCAACACAATTACCTCCACATGACTTGGAAATACCTGTATATCGCCGTTCCTTTCTCGTCGCTGGGTCAAAATTCTGGAACTCCCTAACAGCACTGTGGGTGTACCTTCACCATGCGGATTGCTGCGGTTCAAGAAGGCAGCTCGCCGCCACCTTCTCAAGGGCAGTTAGGGACGGGCAATAAATGCTAGCCTTGCCAGCGCTGCCCACATCTCGGGAATGAATTTTTTTTTAAATCTGCTGGACCCAAAGTAAGCTTTGCACAAAGATCTCACGATCTCCGTGTCAAGAAGTTCAGATTTTCTGGCGCGTAAATCAAATCAACATAGTATATTGGGAATCCCATAGTGCGAGCTGCTGTGTAGTCAACAAGCTATCTAAGCTGCCAATCAAAATGCAGAATTCTCACAGACAGCGAACCAGGAAGTGGAGAAGCTCTTTAACACTTTTAAAAAGTTAGAATTTTAAGAGCAAAACAAAGATTGAGGTTCTCACATGGGGAAAATGCAAACCTGAAATAAAGATGAACAAACTTTCAAAAAAAAATTTTTTTTTTTTTTTAAAGTTTCTTAATTTTAATTTTTATTAAAATGGTTAAATTTGACGCTGCACAAAATTAAAATGTTTTTCAGGGCCATAACTTTTTAGCAATCGATACGCTGTTAAAACCCCAGTTACACCTAATCCAATAAGGTCTAACTTTTAATGGGATATTTAACAGCATAATTACTGCGGAAGAGCTGCAGTTTTTGAGTTTCCATGATTTGACAGATTTCACTGATTGCCGGCTCTGTTGGAGGAGGGAGCGCATAGTACAACCTGTGGAAGAGCAATGAATGACCAGACACTAAGCAGGATTTCCGCATTAGGCTGCACATGCGCTAAATCCTGAGGTTGCGGCCAGTTTGCCATCATCAGGACCACAAATTCTGGGCACTGGTGAAACAGGAGGCAATTTGGAGCACCACATGACATGCACAGAATGGTTTGCAACTGTGATCTTGTTTAGAAACCTGGGATCACATTGGGTACAATTAGAGTGTGACCCAGACACTGATTAAAAAAAAATATAGGGAACATCGTCCTTGGATCCGAAAAGAAATAATTGAATCATTCGTGCAATAGCTTGCTAAAACTTTAGGCTAGATTTTCCAATTGTAATGGTGACCATAACCAATTGAAAATGAATAGATTACTGCTGGTGTGAATACCTAGGCCCCTTTTGCCTAAGCTTACACATGAAGAATGCTCATTTCGATGATTAATGTAGGGTGATTGGCACATGTAGAGCTATACCCAGGCTTCAGATGAGAAGGAGGGAAGAAATCTGTCAGTAAAATAGAGGGGGGAGGAATGTTGGAAAACATAGAATAGAAATATACTCATTACAAAGATTAAAATAAAAAGTGGATTGGGGGAAAAAAGTGCTGAAATGCAAGCACAGAAATGACTTAACACAATTTTACATATAAATGAATGTAATGTTTTAGTAATATAAAGAAAAAACAATAATTAAGCTATTCCTGATGTTTATACATATCCTAATAAGTGGTCTTCTACCCTTCATGTAATTCGGGACTTGGAATATTTGGTCCTTTATTGAAACACCTGTGAACTCATTCCTTTTTGGCGTGGAAGCAAGTCATCCTCATTTCGAGAGACTGCCTATGATGATGAATAAACTTGAGGTCATCCAGAACTCTGTTCTAACTCACACCAAGTCCCCCTCACCCATCTCCCCATTGGCTCCCAGTTAAGCAACGCCTTGATTTTAAAATTTCTCCATGGCCTAGCTCCATCTTATCTCTATAATCATCTCCAGCCCTATAATCCACGATCCGCCTATTCTGTCTTTTTCTTCATCCATGATTTTAATTGCTCCACCATTGGTGGTCGTGCCTTCAGCTGCTTAGGTTCAAAGCTCAGGAATTCCTTCTCTAAATCTCTCCGCCTCTTTTTCCTCCTTTGATTGCCTGAGGGTTAAGTTATAAACAGCAAATTCCAGATGTGGTAAATAGGTTAACCAGCCTTTAATGAATTGATATCTGAGTCTAAAGCACATGTTCTTCAACTTTACACTTCTAGGTGGCTACCATTTCACTATCTATAACTTTAGAAATGCATTGTATAATAAAAATTCTGTTTATTTTTTTACTTGGTTCCTCTGTTCTTAAAATTGGCATTATGCCATTTAGGAGTAAAATTGGTCAACACTTTTTCGCACAAAGTACAGTGGAAATCTAGGACTCTCACAAAATGCCGTCAATGCTGGGTCAATTGAAATTTTCAAGGCTGAGATTAATATATTTTTGTCAGGTAAGGGTATCTGGGGATATGGAGCAAAGGTGGGTAAATGTGGTTGAGATACAAATCAACCATCATCGGCAATCCCTCAAAGTCGAGGAAGATTTGCTTCCACTCTAAAAATGAGTTCTCGGGTGACTGTACAGTCCAATACGGGAATTACAGTCTCTGTCACAGGTGGGACAGACAGTGGTTGAAGGAAAGAGTGAGTGGGGAGTCTGGTTTGCCGCACGCTCCTTCCGCTGCCTGTGCTTGTTTTCTGCATGCTCTCGGCGACGAGACTCGAGGTCGAGAAGGTGGGAGTTCGGGAGGTGAGCGGCCTACAAGGGGGCCCGTCAGTGAGCAGCGGGAGTTCAGGAGGTGAGCGGCCTACAAGGCGCCCATCAGTGAGCAGCGGGAGTTCGTGGTCGAGAAGGCGGGAGTTCGGAAGCTGAGCAGCCTACAAGAAGCCTGTCAGTGAGCAGCAGGAGTTCGTGGTCGAGGAGGCGGGAGGTGATCGGCCTACAAAGAGGCCTGTCAGTGAGCAGCGGGAGTTCGTGGTCGAGGAGGCCAGCTGGTGCAGCTGCAGCAGAAAGGCAAAAAAGAAGTAGAAAGAAATCGAAAGGTGACGTTACAGCCAAGGGGTTAAGTGATTGGCTGGTGATTAGTAAGTGGTTTTTATTATTTTCTTTATCAGTAAGTAACCTTTTAGCATTGTTGTTGCTAAACTAAATTAATCTTAAGGGTTAAGTCATGCAGGAGAGCTCGGACACGTGTTACGCTCCTCCTGTACTGTGTGTGAAGTCAGGGATGCTTCCGGTGTCCCTGACGACTACATGTGCGGGAAGTGCATCTGCCTGCAGCTCCTGACGGGACCGCATTGCGGCACTGGAGCTGCGGGTGGATGAACTCTGGAGCATCCACGATGCTGAGAATGACGTGAATAGCACGTTTAGTGAGTTGGTCTTAACGCAGGTAAAGGGTACAGAGCCAGATAGTAAATGGGTGACCAACAGGAAGAGCAGTACAAGGAAGGTAGTGCAGGGGTCCCCTGCGGTCATCCCCCTGCAAAACAGATACACTGCTTTGGGTACTGTTGGGGGTGATGACTCATCGGGGAAGGCAGCAGCAGCCAAGTTCATGGCACCGTGGGTGGCTCTGCTGCACAGGAGGGCAGGAAAAAGAGTGGGCGAGCTATAGTGATAGGGGATTCAATTGTAAGTGGAATAGATAGACATTTCTGCGGCCACAACTAAGGGTCCAGGATGGTATGTTACCTCCCTGGTGCAAGGGTCAAGGATGTCTCGGAGCGGGTGCAGGGCATACTGAAAAGGGAGGGTGAACAGCCAGTTGTCGTGATGCATATAGGTACCAACGATACAGGTAAAAAACGGGATGAGGTCCTACAAGATGAATTTAGGGAGCTAGGAGCTACATTTTAAAAAGTAGGACCTCAAAAGTAGTAATCTCAGGATTGCTACCAGTGCCACGTGCTAGTCAGAGTAGGAATCGCAGGATAGCTCAGATGAATACGTGGCTTGAGGAGTGGTGCAGAGGGGAGGTATTCAAATTCCTTGGACATTGGAACCGGTTCTGGGAGAGGTGGAACCAGTACAAACCGGACGGTCTGCACCTGGGCAGGACTGGAACCAATGTCCTAGGGGGAGTGTTTGCTAGTGCTGTTGGGGAGGAGTTAAACTAATATGGCAGGGGGGTGGGAACCTATGCAGGGAGACAGGGGGAAGTAGAATGGGGGCAGAAGCAAAAGATAGAAAGAAGAAAAGTAAAAGTGGAGGGCAGAGAAACCTAAGGCAAAAAGCAAAAAGGGCCACTTTACAGCAAAATTCTAAAGGGGCAAAGTGTGTTAGAAAGACAAGCCTGAAGGCTCTGTGCCTCAATGCGGGGTGTATTCGGAATAAGATGGATGAAATAACTGCGCAGATAGCAGTTAATGGGTATGATGTAATTGGCATCACAGAGACATGGCTCCAGGGTGACCAAGGCTGGGAACTCAACATCCAGGGGTATTCAACATTTAGGAAGGATAGACAGAAAGGAAAAGGATGCGGGTGGCATTGCTTGTTAAAGAGGAAATTAATGCAATAGTAAGAAAGGACATTAGCTTGGATGATGTGGAATCGGTATGGATGGAGCTACGGAATACCAAGGTGCAGAAAACGCTAGTGGGATTTGTGTACAGACTACCAAACAGTAGTAAGGTTGGGGACAGCATCAAACGAGAAATTAGGGATGCATGCAATAAAAGTACAGCAGTTATCAGGGTGACTTTAATCTACATATTGATTGGGCTAACCAAACTGGTAGCAATGCGGTGGAGGAGGATTTCCTGGAGTGTATTAGGGATGGTTTTCTAGACCAATATGTCGAGGAACCAACTCTGGAGCTGGCCATCCTAGACTGGGTGACGTGTAATGAGAAAGGACTAATTAGCAATCTTGTGCGGGAGACCCCTTGGGGAAGAGTGACCATAACATGGTAGAATTCTTTATTAAGATGGAGAGTGACACAGTTAATTCAGAAACTAGGGTCCTGAACTTAAGGAAAGGTAACTTCGATGGTTTGAGGCATGAATTCGCTAGGATAGACTGGAGAATGATACTTAAAGGGTTGACGGTGGATAGACAATGGCAAACATTTACCGATCACATGGATGAACTTCAGAAATTGTGCATCCCTAACTGGAGTAAAAATAAAACTGGGAAGGTGGCTCAACCGTGGCTAACAAGGGAAATTAGGGATAGTGTTAGATCCAAGGAAGAGGCATATAAATTGGCCAGAAAAAGCAGAAAACCTGAAGACTGGGAGAAATTTAGAATTCAGCAGAGGAGGACAAAAGGGTTTAATTAAGAGGTGGAAAATAGAGTATGAGAAGAAGCTTGCCGGGAACATAAAAACTGACTGCAAAAGCTTCTATAGATATGTGAAGAGAAAAAGATTAGTGAAGTCAAACGTAGGTCCCTTGCAGTCGGATTCAGGTGAATTTATAATGGGGAACAAAGAAATGGCAGACCAATTGAACAAATACTTTGGTGCTGTCTTCACTAAGGAAGACACAAATAACCTTCCGGAAGTACTAGGGAACCGAGGGTCTAGTGAGAAGGAGGATATCCTTATTAGGCGGGAAATTGTGTTAGGAAAATTGCTGGGATTGAAGGCCGATAAATCCCCGGGGCCTGATAGTCTGCATCCCAGAGTACTTAAGGAAGTGGCCCTAGAAATAGTGGATGCATTGGTGATCATTTTCCAACAGTCTATCGACTCTGGATCAGCTCCTATGGACTGGAGGGTAGCTAGTGTAACACCACTTTAAAAAGGGAGGGAAAGAGAAAGCGGGTAATTATAGATCGGTTAGCCTGACATCAGTAGTTGGGAAAATGTTGGAATCAATTATTAAGGATGAAATAGCAGCGCATTTGGAAAGCAATGACAGGATCTGTCCAAGTCAGCATGGATTTATGAAGGGGAAATCATGCTTGACAAATCTTCTGAAATTTTTTTGAGGATGTAACTAGTAGAGTGGACAAGGGAGAACCAATGGATGTGGTGTATTTGGACTTTCAGAAGGCTTTTGACAAGGTCCCACACAAGAGATTGGTGTGCAAAATCAAAGCACATGGTATTGGGGGTAATATACTGACGTGGATAGAGAACTGGTTGGCAGACAGGAAGCAGAGAGTCGGGATAAACGGGTCCTTTTCAGAATGGTAGACAGTGACTAGTGGTAGAAGCATAGGGCCCAAGTTTCGAGCCGCGCCTAGAACGGCGCAGTCCCGACCTGGACACCCGTTTTTCGCACCACAAAGTGCGCCTAAAAAAAACTTCCAGATTCTCCAGCTCCCTGCAAGTCGTTTGCAGCTCGGCGCAGCGCAGCAGGAGGTGGAGGGGGTGGAGCCAGGTCCCTGCGCTGAAAACAGTGCCAGGACCTCTGCACATGCGTGCTACAGTGGGCGCGCATGTGCAGTAGCTCCAGGTGCCCAAAACTGTGTGGGATGGGCCAAAGCACGCAGCCCCTAGCCCTGGCCGAATGGCCTCACTGGGGCTGCGTGAATAAGGCTCCTCCCACGGCCTCCTGCTTCCCGACTTGACTCCCGCTTCCCGCCTCCGGACCCGACACCGACCCGACTCCCGCTTCCCGCCTCCGGACCCGACCCAACCCCCGCTTCACCCTCCGGACCCAACACCGACACCGACCCGACTCCTGCTCCCCCCCACTCCCGACTGGACCCGACCTGACCTCCCTCCCCCTGAACCGACCTCCCTCCCACCAACCCCCCGACCCGCGCTCCCCCCGACCCGACCCAACGCCACCTACCTGTAAGTTTGGTGCTGGGGACGGGCCCTGCCCGAAGTCTCGGGCCCGGCTCGTTCAGCCTCCCTCCCCCTTCTCCTTCCACCCCCCTGCCCCTTCTCCTTCCCCCCCCCCCACTCCCCCTTCTCCTTTCCCCCCTCCCCCTTCTCCTTTCCCCCCTGCCCCTTCTCCTTCCCCCCCCCCACTCCCCCTTCTCCTTTCCCCCCCTCCCCAATCTCCTTTCCACCCCCGTCTCCTTTCCACCCCCGTCTCCTTTCCACCCCCGTCTCCTTTCCACCCCCGCCTCCTTTCCACCCCCGTCTCCTTTCCACCCCCGTCTCCTTTCCACCCCCGTCTCCTTTCCACCCCCGTCTCCTTTCCACCCCCGTCTCCTTTCCACCCCCGTCTCCTTTCCACCCCCGTCTCCTTTCCACCCCCGTCTCCTTTCCACCCCCGTCTCCTTTCCACCCCCGTCTCCTTTCCACCCCCGTCTCCTTTCCACCCCCGTCTCCTCTCCACCCCCGTCTCCTCTCCACCCCCGTCTCCTCTCCACCCCCGTCTCCTCTCCACCCCCGTCTCCTCTCCACCCCCGTCTCCTCTCCACCCCCGTCTCCTCTCCACCCCCGTCTCCTCTCCACCCCCGTCTCCTCTCCACCCCCGTCTCCTCTCCACCCCCGTCTCCTCTCCACCCCCGTCTCCTCTCCACCCCCGTCTCCTCTCCACCCCCGTCTCCTCTCCACCCCCGTCTCCTCTCCACCCCCCGTCTCCTTTCCACCCCCCGTCTCCTCTCCACCCCCCGTCTCCTCTCCACCCCCCGTCTCCTCTCCACCCCCCGTCTCCTCTCCACCCCCCGTCTCCTCTCCACCCCCCGTCTCCTTTCCACCCCCCGTCTCCTTTCCACCCCCCGTCTCCTTTCCACCCCCCGTCTCCTTTCCACCCCCCGTCTCCTTTCCACCCCCCGTCTCCTTTCCACCCCCCGTCTCCTTTCCACCCCCCGTCTCCTTTCCACCCCCCGTCTCCTTTCCACCCCCCGTCTCCTTTCCACCCCCCGTCTCCTTTCCACCCCCCGTCTCCTTTCCACCCCCCGTCTCCTTTCCACCCCCCGTCTCCTTTCCACCCCCCGTCTCCTTTCCACCCCCGTCTCCTTTCCACCCCCCGTCTCCTTTCCACCCCCCGTCTCCTTTCCACCCCCCCCGTCTCCTTTCCACCCCCCCCGTCTCCTTTCCACCCCCCGTCTCCTTTCCACCCCCCGTCTCCTTTCCACCCCCATCCCATCCCTTCTCCTCCCCCTCCCCTTCCCCATCCCTCTGCTCCCCCCCCTCTCTCCCTCTACCCCCCTCCTCCCCCTCCCCTCGATGTCAGAAACACAGACACTGACAGACAGATAATGAGAGACACACACAGACAGACAGAGAGATAGAGACACTGACAGAGACACACTAGGGGGGGGGGGGGGGCGGGGGCATCCCAGCACGCTGTTGGAGGGCTCCCGGTGCTGCAGTCGGTAAGTAGAAAATGTTTTATTTATTAATTTTTTTTAAAAATTATTTCTTATTAATGATTTATTGGTTGATTTATTGATGTTTTTATCATTTTATTATTGATGATGGCTCTTTATTTGTAAAACCGAAGTGTTTAATGTTTGTCAACTTCCCTTTAAACCCCCCCCCCCCTCCATTCCCTACGCCTGATTTGTAGCCTGATTTGTAATCTACGCCTGATTTTCTAAAGTGTAGACCAATGTTTTATCGAGCATACAAAAATCTTCACTTACTCCATTCTAAGTTTGTTTGGAGTAAGTTTTCACTGACGAAACTTTGAAAACAGGCGTAAGTGGCTGGACACACGCCCCCTTTTGGAAAAAAAAATTCTGTTCCAAAGTGAAACTGTTCTAACTGACTAGAACTGGAACAAACTAAATGACGAGAATTCCGATTTCTAAGATACTCCGTTCTACACCAGTTGCTCCTAAAAATCAGGAGCAAATCATGTCGAAACTTGGGGCCATAGAAACATAGAAAATAGGTGCAGGAGTAGGCCATTCGGCCCTTCGAGCCTGCACCGCCATTCAATGAGTTCATGGCTGAACATGCAACCTCAGTACCCCATTCCTGCTTTCTCGCCATACCCCTTGATCCCCCTAGTAGTAAGGACTACATCTAACTCCTTTTTGAATATATTTAGTGAATTGGCCTCAACAACTTTCTGTGGTAGAGAATTCCACAGGTTCACCACTCTGAGTGAAGAAGTTTCTCCTCATCTCGGTTCTAAATGGCTTACCCCTTATCCTTAGACTGTGACCCCTGGTTCTGAACTTCCCCAACATTGGGAACATTCTTCCTGCATCTAACCTGTCTAAACCCGTCAGAATTTTAAACGTTTCTATGAGATCCCCTCTCATTCTTCTGAACTCCAGTGAATACAAGCCCAGTTGGTGTGCCGCAGGGCTCAGTGCTGGGCCCCCAGCTATTTACAAAATACATTAATGATTTGGACGAAGGAATTGAATGTAATATCTCCAAGTTTGCAGATGACACTAAGCTGGGTGGCAGTGTGAGCTGTGAGAAGGATGCTAAGAGGCTGCAGGGTGACTTGGACAGGTTAGGTGAGTGGGCAAATGCATGGCAGATGCAGTATAATGTAGATAAATGTGAGGTTATCCACTTTGGTGGCAAAAAAGGAAGGCAGAATATTATCTGGTGACAGATTAGGAAAAGGGGAGGTGCAACGAGACCTGGGTGTCATGGTTCATCAGTCATTGAAAGTTGGCATACAGGCACAGCAAGCGGTGCAGAAGGCAAATGGTATGTTGGCCTTCATAGCTAGGGGATTTGAGTATAGGAGTATGCAGTTGTACAGGGCCTTGGTGATGCCTCACCTTGAATATTGTGTACAGTTTTGGTCTCCTAACCTGAGGAAGGACAATCTTGCTATTGAGGGAGTGCAGCGAAGGTTCACCAGACTGATTCCAGGGATGGCTGGACTGACCTATGAGGAGAGACCGGATCAACTGGGCCTTTATACATTGGAGTTTAGAAGGATGAGAGGGGATCTCATAGAAACCTACAAGATTCTGATGGGACAGGACAGGTTCGATGCAGGTAGAATATTCCCAATGTTGGGGAAGTCCAGAACCAGGGGACACAGTCTTAGGATAAGGGGTAGGCCATTTAGGACTGAGATGAGGAGAAACTTCTTCACTCAGAGTTGTTAACCTGTGGAATTCCCTGCCACAGAGAGTTGTTGATGCCAGTTCATTGGATATATTCAAGAGGGAGTTAGATATGGACCTTACGGCTAAGGGGATCAAGGGATATGGAGAGAAAGCAGGAAAGGGGTACTGAGGGAATGATCAGCCATGATCTTATTGAATGGTGGTGCAGGCTCGAAGGACCGAATGGCCTACTCCTGCACCTATTTTCTATGTTTCTATGCTCCGCGCCCTCCCAGATGCTCTTCCTCCACTTAGGGCGGTCTTTGGCCAGGGATTCCCAGGTGTCAGTGGGGATATTGCACTATTATCAAGGAAGCTTTGAGGGTGTCCTTGAAACGTTTCCTCTGTCCACCTGGGGCTCGCTTGCCGTGTTGGAGTTCCGAGTATCAATACAGGAGGGCGGATTTCACTACAGCCCTGTAGACCAAGCTTTATGGTCTACAGGGCTGTAGTGAAACCCGCCGTCCTGTATGGCTCAGAGACGTGGACCATATACAACAGACACCTCAAATCGCTGGAGAAATACCACCGACGATGTTTCCACAAGATCCTGCAAATCCCCTGGGAGGATAGACTCACTAATATTCATGTTCTCGATCAGGCCAACATCCCCAGCATCAAAGCACTGACCACACTCGACCAGCTCCGTTTGGCGGGCCGCATTGTGTGCATGCTCTACACAAGATTCACAAATTAACCATGATCTAATTGAATGACAGAACAGGCTCTAGGGGCTGAGTGGGTTATTCTCATTTCTATGGCTCAAATCCACTTAACTA
The DNA here is from genome assembly GCF_044704955.1 of Pristiophorus japonicus. NCBI lineage: Eukaryota > Metazoa > Chordata > Chondrichthyes > Pristiophoridae > Pristiophorus > Pristiophorus japonicus. The sequence goes on from NC_091983.1 coordinate 58,851,505, forward strand.
ACCCTCAAGATTAAATAAGATTTAAGAATCTAAGGTACAATGTTAAAAAATCAACATAGACCAGTTTGGCAAAATAAAATATATTTTTCTAATATTATCAGTAAATCTTTATTTTAAACAAAACCAACTACAAGGGATTGGATTAACTTTTTTTGTGCCATCCATAGTTATTGATGCTTGGCAACTAGATTTTCTTTCTAATATTATGAAAAAGGAGAAGAACTGCAAATGTTTTAAAATTGATACTTGAATGTAAAATATATTCACAAAGAGCTTTAACTTGCAGAGAACTAAATCATTCTCCAGAAATAATGTGTGGAGAATTTATGAGGCCTATGATGTTTGATATACTCTGTAGATTATGATCTATTTCGGTTTGTAGAAGTGGTTGATTAGATAAGAATAATACAGTATGACAACTTTCATCCAGTCTTTAATAAACTTGGTAGACAATGTATTATATATATTAATGTGATTTATTAAATTTTTTGTAACTAAAGGGATATATTTTGTTTCCTTCCAAAATGCAATCACCCTTTGTGATCAAAGTCTAGGAGAGTAAGTTGTTCTTGTGTTTTGTCTGATTGTTAAATATTGCCTGTTGATAGTTTGCCATTTAATTTTGGTCAGAGGATATTTCTTGTATTTAAGCATTATTTGATCATGTCTTAATATAAACATATTTTATGTTTATTATCTGTATTTTGAGATGAAAAAGCAAAATATTACTTTGTTAGACCTTGGATTTTATTACTATTATATTACTTTGCTCTATAATTTTTAAGCTTGTATGTTTGTTGGTGCACACGTGATAATATTCCGTAAATAGCCAGGCATCATTTATGAGTTAATTTCTGACCCATCTACTTGTAATAGTTTACAAAGTTAAAGCTAGTTTTTAGTCTTCGAGATTTTTTTGTGTTATAAATGAAGCTGGTGCTTTTCACTTTTGAGTCCAGGTTCTTTTCCACAAGAAAATAATGTTGATCCAAAATCAGCAAATCTTAATTATATACTTGCATGAAAATTTGATAGCAAATCAAAGCTACTTTTGTGATTTGCAGCTGACTAATGGTGATATACTTACAGCGTCTTAATTGCAATAAACAAAGGTTTGATAGGTTATCAAAGTAAGCTTCCTGCGACAGTGCTGGTTTGGAAGCATCACATTGTTGAAGAACAAAGGTTTTGGGATGCACTGCATCAACACTTGCAATGGGCTAGGACAATTTTTTAACATGGCATTATCTTGCTTTTTAAGGGGAAGGAAATAAAAATGTTGAAATATATAAGACCTACATCATGGTTCTTTTTCATGCTGTAAACAATTCCATAAGACTTGTATCTGTTTATCTCAGCTGAACATCATGCGTATGTAGAATCACTTTCTTGCAGTTCGTCCAATATTTATGTGGAGCTGTATGTGATAACTCAATTTCACCTATGTTGAAAGTACACTCCTTTGTTGCGCTGCAACCTACACTAACCCATATTGGAGTAGATAAATACAAACTGCACAAAATACCCCAAGTGGTTCTGCACAGAGTTAGAAATATTTAACTAATTTTGAATTATAAAGAAAGAAAGTGAAGTGGAATTAATTAGGTACTGATAGTTAATGGAGTACCGCCTTTTCTTGTAACAAAAACAGAAAATGCTGGATACACGCAGAAAATCAGACAGCGTCAATGGAGAGAACAGAGTTAGCATTTTAGGTATAGTTCTTCAGTATCATTTCTTGCCGTCCATTAAGATAACTTATTTAAATTGAATACTGAGGAGTAATGTTATTACTATTTAGGATTCGCAGGTTCGTCAGAGCACAATGTACAGCTTACATCAGCCTCAGGGAAACAAAGAACATGGAACGGAAAAATGTGGGTCTCTGTATAAAAAAAGTGATGGGTATGTTAAAAGATTTTTTTCCTAAAATATTGAACCACTTTAAAGAAAAAAAAATGCTTGAAAAACTCTTAAGTTAATCTTGGGAACTCCTCCCAAAGGGCCATCCAACTCACACAAGCAATGGTCCATCAAACCTCCCAGGAAAAACATATTTCTGGTCTAACCAACAGTAGTGGAGAGATTCCAACAGCTTTGGAGATGCAACCTAATGATTTCAAATATAGAGGTTCACAAACGGTTCAAAATTATCCTCAATTCAAAACATATTCTCCATAAGTATAGAGACAGTGGGTTATGTACAATATGTGCAAATTTTAATGTTAATATATTTTTTTCCAGAATCAGGAAAGTGTGGCAGAAAAGGAAGTGTACAGTAAAAAATGGTTATCTTACAATATCACATGGAACGGTAAGTTAACGATTTTGTATTTCATACGAGAAATGTGAGACTTTTGATTTCTGCTTTCTTTTTATGAGCTCATGTTCAAAAAAAAATAGATTCTGCATAAAATCTGCTCTCTAGAAAATAGGACCAGATTTCTAGTATTGTATCTGAGTTTCATTACTTCAGTTTTATTTGCGGTAACTTATAAATCAGTAACTTTTCAGTTTCTTTCCTAGATTTAGAGGTGTACTAGCATCTTTTCTTTAAAAAAAAAACAGCAATAGAAATGTTGTTGCATGGTAACAAGATAATAAAGAGAGGGAAGATAGATTATGAAAGTAAACTAGCAGAAAATATAAAAACAGAGTTTCTACAGGTACATAAAAAAGAAGAGAGTGGCTAAAGTAAATGTTGGTCCCCTAGAGGAATGAGTCTGAGGAATTAATAATGGGGAACAGGGAAATGGCAGAGACGTTGAACAAATATTTTGTATTGGTCTTCACGATTGAAGACACTAAAAACATCCCAGTAGTGGACAATCAAGGGGCTATTAGGAGGGAGGAACTTAATACAATCACTATCACTAAAGAAGTAGTACTCGGTAAAATAATGGGACTAAAGGCAGACAAGTCCCCTTATATCCTAAGGTTTTAAAAGAAGTGGCTGCAGAGATAGTGGTTGCATTGATTGTAATCTACCAAAATTCCCAGGATTCTGGGAAGGTCCCAGTGGATTGGAAAACGCAAATGTAATGCCCCTATTTAAAAAAGGAGGCAGACAGAAAGCAGGAAACTATAGACCAGTTAGCCTAACATCTGTTGTTGGGAAAGTGTTGGAGTCCATTATTAAGGAAGCAGTAGCAGGACATTTGGAAAAGCATACTTTAATTAAGCAGAGCCAGCATGGTTTTATGAAAGGGAAATCATGTTTGACACATTTTCTGGAGTTCTTTGAGGATGTAATGAGCAGGGTGGATAAGGGGGAACCAGTGGATGTGGTGTATTTGAATTTCCAGAAGGCATTTGATAAGGTGTCACATAAGAGGTTACTGCACAAGATAAAAGCTCACTGGGTTAGGGGTAATATATTAACATGGATAGAGGATTGGCGAACTAACAGAAAACCAAGAGTCGGGAAAAATGGGTCAATTTCCTGTTGGCAGACAATGACTAGTGGGGTGCTGCAGGGATTGGTGCTAGGTCCTCAACTATTTACAATCTCTATTAATAACTTGGATGAAGGGACTGAGTGTAATGTAGCTAAGTTTTCTGATGATACAAAGATGGGTGGGAAAGCAAATTGTGAGGAGGACAGAAAAAATCTACAAAAAGATATAGACAGGCTAAGTGACTGGGCAAAAATTTGGCAGATGGAGTATAATGTGGGAAAATGTGAGGTTATCCACTTCGGCAGAAAAAATAGAAAAGCAAATTATAATTTAAATGGAGAAAAATTGCAAAATGCTGCTGTACAGAGGGACTTGGTGGGTCCTTGTGCATGAATAGAGGTTTGGCTAACTAACAGAAAACAGAGAGTTGGGATAAATGGGTCATTTTCTGGTTGGCAAACAGTGACTAGTGGGGTGCAGCAGGGATCGGTGCTGGGGCCTCAACTGTTTACAATATGTATTAATGACTTGGCTGAAGGGACCGAATGTAATGTAGCCAAGTTTGCTGATGATGCAAAGATGGGTGGGAAAGCAAATTGTGAGGAGGACACAAAAAATCTGCAAAGGGATATAGACAGACTAAGTGAGTCGGCAAAAATTTGGCAGATGGAGTATAATGTGAGAATTGGAGGGGCATTGGAATCATATCTGGAAAGTCCTAGCATTAATTTAAGAGCATAAGAAATAGGAGCCAGGAGTAGGCCATTTGGCCCCTCGAGCCTGCTCCGCCATTCAATAAGATCATGGCTGATCTGATCATGGACTCAGCTCCACTTCTCTGCCTGCTCACCATAACCCTTTATTCACTTATCACTTAAAAATCTGTCTATCTCCGCCTTAAATAGAGTCAATGACCCAACCTCCACAGCTCTCTGGGGCAGAGAATTCCATAGATTTACAACCCTCTGAGAGAAGAAATTTTTCCTCATCTCAGTTTTAAATGGGCGGCCCCTTATTCTGAGACTATGTCCCTTAGTTTTAGGTTCCCCTATGAGTGGAAATATCCTCTCTGCATCCACCTTGTCGAGTCCCCTCTAATGTTTCACGAAGATCACGTCTCATTCTTCTGAACTCCAATGTGTATAGACCCAACCTACTCAACCTATCCTCAGAAGTCAACCCCCTCATCTCCGGAATCAACCTCGTGAACCTTCTCTGAACAGCCTCCAATGCAAGTATATCCTTCCTTAAATACGGAGCTCAAAACTACACAGTACTCCAGGTGTGGCCTCACCGATACCCTGTACAGTTCTAGCAGGACTTCTCTGCGTTTATACTCTATTCCCCTTGCAATAAAGGCCAACATTCCATTTGCCTTCCTGATTACTTGCTGTACCTGCATACAAACTTTTTGTGTTTCATGCACAAGGACCCCAAAATTTCTCTGTTCTGCAGCACTTTGCAGTTCTTCTCCATTTAAATTATAATTTGCTTTTCTACTTTTTCTGCCAAAGTACACATTTCCCTGGACCTCTCCTCCCCCCACCCGCCTTGGTCTGGAGCGCACGCACCTGGATCCTCAGGATCTTGAGCAGTGTCGTCTTCTTCTGCAAAAGACAACAGAACAGTCAAATGGTTAGCAGCACAGGAGGGGGCAGGATGGGGGCATGAGTAGTCTGACGCGTAGCAGGCCAGTCAGCAGGTTGATTTGAAGGGCAACTATGCATTTGAATGACTCGCCCTCACGCTCGCGTGTGGGTCCAGCTTGTGCAGAGCTGATTCTTTTTCTGCCGGTGTGAGTCAGCAAGGCAGTAACCCTCTGTTCCAGGGGTGACAGTTGGTGCAGATTTGGCGGACCTCCTCCTGTTCTCGTTCTCTCCCTCTCGTGGGCCAATTTCTTCTGCAAAGATAAAAATATTAATTGTCAGACATGGTGCACTTCTGAGGTGTGAGACACGTACAGTTGCTCACATTTTCCACTGCAATTCAATTTAAAGATGAAGATACTACTTACACTCACTACTTGACCAACATCCTGCCATTTCTTCTTGCACTGGCTTCCAGATCTTGGGGTGTTGACTCCAGCAGAGAATTTTTCTGCAAAGAGGTTCCATCGTTTTCTCATTTCCTTGGGTGAGACTTTTGACGGACCACTCTTGCTGATATTCAACTCCAGCCATTTCTCCTCAATTACAGTCACTAACTTCTCCACTTCCTCATGGAGGAAATTCTTTGTTCTTGCTGCACGCTCTTGCGCCATTCGTCTATTGGACTCAAACGCAGGTAATGTTCAAAGATCACACTTACACCTCTCTTCCATCTATCCAGCACGCCTTTCCACTCTCTCAGCCACACAAAAATCAATATTCAGACCTTCCCTTTATATATGCTCCATAACCAATGATTCTGAGGATGCTCTCCCTTTAATTGGCCGATTGCCAAGCTTCCTGTTGCACTGCACATGCGTGCAAACTGAGCCGTCCATAGCGCATGCGCGCACGCTCAAACAGTAATGTGTGCCCCTGCCGGCACTGCACAAAACGCTGGGCCCAAGCCCCCCCCCTTGCCGGCCGCGCTTGCTCCCCCAGGCTCTGCAGCGCCACGCCGATGGATCCAGACGACAAGGGAGTGGCCAAATTCAAAGGTAAATTTTTGGTGCTTTTTTTCCACCACGAAGTCGACGCACCACACCGAACTACGCCGCTCTAAGCGGCTGGGGAAATTTGGGGCCAAAGAGTGGACACTCGGGAATGATATTGGAGAACGGTATTTGTGGACTGGATGCTAGCATGCATTGCTCCTAGGAAAGGAGGGGTAAAAATTATTTGTGGTCTAATTTAAATCAAAGTCTTTCAGTTGCTCATTTTGGAAATTACATCTTTGATTAATATATTCTGAAGCAAACATAGAAACAGAAAATAGGTGCAGGAGTAGGCCATTCGGCCCTTCGAGCCTGCACCACATCCAATATGATCATGGCTGATCATGCAACTTCAGTACCCCATTCCTGCTTTCTCTCCATACCCTTTGATCCTTTTAGCCGCAAGGGCCACATCCAACTCCCTTTTGAATATATCTAACGAACTGGCCTCAACAACTTTCCATGGTAGAGAATTCCACAGGTTCACAATTCTCTGTGAAGAAGTTTCTCCTCATCTCGGTCCTAAATGGCTTACCCCTTATCCTTAGATTGTGATCCCTGGTTCTGGACTTCCCCAACATCGGGAATATTCTTCCTGCATCTAACCTGTCCAATCCCGTCAGAATTTTATATGTTTCTATAAGATCCCCTCTCATTCTTCTAAATTCCAGTGAATATAAGCCTAGTCTATCCAGTCTTTCTTCATATGTCAGTCCCGCCATCCCGGGAATCAGTCTGGTGAACCTTTACTACACTCCCTCAATAGCAAGAATGTCCTTCCTCAGATTAGGAGACCAAAACTGTACACAATATTCAAGGTGTGGCCTCACCAAGGCCCTGTACAACTGCACCTATACTTAAATCCTCTTGCTATGAAGGCCAACATACCATTTGCCGCCTTCACCGCCTGCTGTACCTGCATGCCAACTTCCAATGACTGATATACCATGACACCCAGGTCTCGTTGCACCTCCCCTTTTCCTAATCTGTCACCAGATAGTATTCTGCCTTCCTTTTTTTGCCACCAAAGTGGATAATCTCACATTTATCTACATTATACTGCATCTGCCATGCATTTGCCCACCCACCTAACTTGTCCAAGTCACCCTGCAGCCTCTTGGCATCAGCCTCACAGCTCACACTGCCACCCAGCTTAGTGTCATCTGCAAACTTGGAGATATTACATTCAATTCCTTTGTTCAAATCATTAATGTATTTTGTAAATAGCTGGGGGCCCAGCACTGAACCTTGCGGTACTCAACTAGTCACTGCCTGCCATTCTGAAAAGGACCCATTTATTCCTACTCTTTGCTTCCTGTCTGCCAACCAGTTCTCTATCCACGTCAAAACATTATCCCCAATACCATGTGCTTTAATTTTGCACACCAATCTCTTGTGTGGGATCTTGTCAAAAGCCTTTTGAAAGTCCAAATACACCACATCCACTGGTTCTCCCTTGTCCACTCTACTAGTTACATCCTCAAAATATTCTCGAAGATTTGTCAAGCATGATTTTCCTTTGATAAATCCATGCTGACTTGGAACGATTCTGTCACTGCTTTCCAAATGCACTGCTATTACGTCTTTAATTGATTTTGCCAACATTTTCCCCACTACCGATGTCAGGCTAACCAGTCTCTAATTCACTGTTTTCTCTCTCCCTCCTTTTTTAAAAAGTGGGGTTACATTAGCTACCCTCCAATCCATAGGAACTGATCCGGAATCTATAGAATGTTGGAAAATGACCCACCAATGCATCCACTATTTCTAGGACCACTTCCTTAAATACTCTGGGATGCAGACTATCAAGCCCTGGGGTTTATCGGACTTCAATGCCATCAATTTCCCTAACACAATGTCCTGCCTAATAAGGATTTCCTTCAGTTCCTCCTCCTCGCTGGACCCTCGGTCCCCTAGTATTTCCGGAAGGTTATTTGTGTTTTCCTTAGTGAAGACAGAACCAAAGTATTTGTTCAATTGGTCTGCCATTTCTTTGTTCCCCATTATAAATTCACCTGATTCTGACTGCAAGGGACCTACATTTGTCTTCACTAATTGTTTTCTCTTCACATACCTATAGAAGCTTTTGCAGTCAATTTTTATGTTCCCTTCATGCTTACTCTCATACTCTATTTTCCCCATCCTAATTAAACCCTTTGTCCTCCTCTGCTGAATTCTAAATATCTCCCAGTCCTCAGGTTTGTTGCTTTTTCTGGCCAATTTATATGCCTCTTCCTTGGATTTAACACTATCCCTAATTTCCGTTATTAGCCACGGTTGAGCCACCTTCCCCGTTTTATTTTTACGCCAGACTGGGATGTACAATTGTTGAAGTTCATCCATGTGATCTTTAAATGTCTGCCATTGCCTATCCACCGTCAACCCTTTTATTATCATTCGCCAGTCTATCCGAGCCAATTCATGTCTTATACCATCAAAGTTACCTTTCTTTAAGTTCAGGACCCTAGTCTCTGAATTAACTGTGTCACTCTCCATCTTAATGAAGAATTCTACCATATTATGGTCACTCTTCCCCAAGGGGACTCTCACAACAAGATCGCCAATTAATCCTCTCTCATTACACAAGACCCAGTCTAAGATGGCCTGCTCTCCAGTTGGTTCATCGACATATAGGTCTGGAAAACCATCCCTTATACACTCCAGGAAATCCTCCTCCACCATATTGCTACCAGTTTGGTTAGTCCAATCTATATGTGATTAAAGTCACCCATGAAAACTGTTGTACCGTTATTGCACGCATCCCTAATTTCCTGTTTGATGTCATTCCCAACCTCACTACCATGCTTTGGTGGTCTGTACACAACTTCCACTAGCGTTTTCTGCCCTTTGGTGTTCCGCAGCTCCACCAATACAGATTCATAGAAACATAGAAAAATAGGTGCAGGAGTAGGCCATTTGGCCCTTCGAATCCACATCATCCAAGCTAATGTCCTTCCTTACTATTGCAGTTATCTCCTCTTTAACCAGCAATGCTACCCCACCTCCTTTTCCTTTGTCTTTCCTTCCTGATTATTGAATACCCCTGGATGTTGAGTTCCCAGCCTTGGTCACCCTAGAGCCATGTCTCCGTAATCCCAATTACATCATATCCGTTAACAGCTATCTGCGCAGTTAATTCATCCACCTTATTATGAATGCTGCTCGCATTGAGACACAGAGCCATCAGGCTTGGTTTTTTAACACTTTGTCCTTTTAGAATTATGTTGTAATGTGGCACTTTTTGATTTTTGCCTTTGATTTCTCTGCTCTCCACCTTTCCTTATCTTCTTTCTACCATTTGCTTCTGCCCCCATTTTACTTCCATCTGTCTCCCTGCATAGATTCCCATCCCCCTGCCATATTAGTTTAAACACTCCCCCTCCCCCAGGACATTGATTCCGGTCCTGCCCAGGTGCAGACCGTCCGGTTTGTACTGGTCCCACCTACCCCAGAACTGGTTCCAATGTCCCAGGAATTTGAAAGTATCGAATGGCTGCATCATGGAAATTGGACCCACTATCTCATTCACATATCTGAACTGAGTTTCCTATTTCCTGCTGTAAAAAGACTATAAAGAACAGTGTGCACCTCCTGAGAAAATCAGGAGGCAAGGCCTCCCAGACAATGTTTGCCTATTTGTGACTAGTTAAAGAAGGCCATTCATCATTATTGGCAGTCCCTCGAAATCAAGGAAGACTTGCTTCCACTCTAAAAGTGAGTTCTCAGGTGACTGTACAGTCCAATGCGGGAATTACAGTCTCTGTCACAGATGGGGCAGACAGTGGTTAAAGGAAAGGGTGGGTGCTGTATATGGTTTGCCTCATGCTCCTTCCGCTGTCTGCACTTGATTTCTGCATGCTCTCGGCGACGAGACTCGAGGTGCTCTTCCTCCATTTTGGGCAGTCTTGGGCCAGGGATTCCCCAGTGCCGGTGGGGATCTTGCACTTTATCACGGAGGCTTTGAGGGTGTCCTTGAAATGTTTCCTCTGCCCACCTGGGACTCGCTTGCCATGTAGGAGTTCCGAGTAGAACACTTGCTTAGGGAGTCTCGTGTCGGGCATGCGGACGATGTAGCCCGCCCAACAGAGCTGGTCAAGCGTGGTCAGTGCTTCAATGGTGATGTTGGTTATTATTAATCGTCTGAAAGTAGGTTGTGTGCCTGGTGTCTGGTCTGCAGAAGAATGACATTGGAAGAGGAGAAAATCCTTGAGGACGGGGAAAGGGAGTAACCCACAAGCGTGGAGGTCAAATTGTCCTCCAAGTAATTTGACTTCTAAATTGTGTATTCATTTTTGTTAGAATTGTGGCAGCACAATGCATTCTTGATAGTAAAGCATTTAGAGGTGATAAATTTGGAATTTGCTGCTATCCTATGTGAAGCATTATGTAGTTACAATAGTGAATGAGAGATCCAGAAAGATTTTAATTTTTAAATTAATAGTGTTGTGTTAGTTTGCTCGTTCTTCTCTTTTGCCAGAGATAAAATAAACCTCTGAGATTCAAAGAGCCTTCAGCTGAGCAGGTGGAACGATCCTAGCTGCAAAATATTCCTCAATTATTGGTATTGTCTCTCCATAATTAATGCGAGGTGCACTTGTATTAGGGTCAGATGAGCAAGGTCAGTTGTTCCCTCTAGATGGGAATGCTGAACTATTGTGAAGTACTTCTCATAGTCCAGTGGGAATTTATGAAAATGATTCATAAGAACATAAGAAATAGGAGTAGGCCATACGACCCCTCGAGCTTGCTCCGCCATTCAATAAGACCATGGCTGATCTGATCATGGACTCAGCTCCATTTCCCCGCCCGCTCCTCATAACCCCTTATCCCCTTATCGTTTAAGAAACTGTCTATTTCTGTCTTAAACTTATTCAATGTCCTGGCTTCCACAGCTTTCTGACCCAGCAAATTCCACAGATTTACAACCCTCAGAGAAGAAATTTCTCCTCATCTCTGTTTTAAATGGGCAGACCCTTATTCTAAGATCATGCCCTCTAGATGTAGTCTCCCCCATCAGTGGAAACATCCTCTCTGCATCCATCTTGTCAAGCTCCCTCATAATCTTATGCGTTTCGATAAGATCACCTCTCATTCTTCTGAATACCAATGAGTAGAGGCCCAACCTACTCAACCTTTCCTCATAAGTCAACCCCCTCGTCCCCGGAATCAACCTAGTGAACCTTCTCTGAACTGCCTCCAAAGCAAGTATATCCTTTCGTAAATATGGAAACCAAAACTGCACGCAGAACTCCAGGTGTGGCCTCACCAATACCTTATATAGCTGTAGCAAGACTTCCCTGCTTTTATACTCCATCCCCTTTGCAATAAAGGCCAAGATACCATTGGCCTTCCTGATCACTTGCTGTACCTGCATACTAACCTTTTGTGTTTCGTGCATAAGTACCCCCAGGTCCCGCTGTACTGCAGCACTTTGCAATCTTTTTCCAGTCATGGTAGATAGATTCAACCCTGACGCATCTTGTTCAGAAACTAATATTTTAACTACTAAGCTACTGAAATGTTGATGTTAAAAGTACCATTTTATTCGCAGTCCAGTGGTCAACACTTGGAACTTCAGGAAAATAATGTTTTCTTTCATTTTATTGCTCTGCTGCTCATGGCAGCCATGACATGTATGGGGAACACATGCCAAGAACTTCCTCTTTGGGGAGGTGCGTCTCATTTGGAACATTGTTACATTTTTGCTGGCTGATTCAGAGCCCTTGAATATCTGGGAGCAGGTTAATTGCCATTTCTCTTGACCAGAGATACTATGTGGCCTGTACAGACTAGCAGCTCATGATAAAATACATATATGCCCTAATTTAAAGAAAAAGATTACCGAAGGTTCCATCTTGTAATTTTAGAACAAAGTCTTCATCTAATTTTTTTAATACATTTTCTAATGTTGAAGTAGCTTGTATAATAAAAATAAAGCTTTTTGTAATATCAGTTTAGATTTATAATCTAATTAAACTTTCCCAGAAAAATTGGCTTTTACACATTGACACCAGCTATTCAATAGTTCATTGTTTCACTATTCATCAACTACCCGGAAGTTGGATTGTCACATTGTGGCGCTTGTTAGCTTATTTGAGTGTCCTCTTGAAATAGGGTCTGAATACTAAGGCAGTGGCTTTTGGAGGCAGTTGAATTAATTATTTCCTTGTGTTTTTGGAAAATTCTGTTCTCATTGTTTCAGCTTAACATTTGAATAATATGCTTTCTAGTTTTTCCCTTCATTATATTTCTGTATAATCATCCACCGATCAAGAGTATAGCCAGTGGTCCTATTTGGAGGTGAAAAAAATTATGAATTAGTTCAGCATTCTCTTTTTCTAGTGGAAAAGTATCTGCATTGATTTTCGCCGCCTTGGCCAAGATTGGAAAATTTTTGTGCGAGAACAAAGGGCATGTACTTGAAGAAAAATAGTGGTGCATCAATATGCTACACCAGTAGGTAGCCTGATACTTTACAGCACGATTTAGTTCTTGTACTATTCAATCTTTCAACTGTAATTTAAATAACTTCAATTTCTTGGCTCTATTTTATGAAGAAACCATTCTTATGCTTTTGTTTCTCAGTGAGGATCTCTATACTAGTTGTTGACACTTTTAGCAACTGGTTTAAAATTAATCAAAACTGTTTATGATATGGATCACCAGTTGCCATTAAGATTAATGCATTCGTTTGGATTCAAATGTTCATTGAAGCCTGTCTGACCTCAACCCAACTCAACATATCCTCCAAACAAAACAAAAGTCACTGATTCTATCTGTTACAGTTCTGGTTTCTTCCCAACACTTTTTCTTAAACTCGTGCTGAAATGTAAAAGTAAGTAAGCTTACTTTTGCTGTGAACTAAATTTTGATATGTTTGAGATATTTGTGACAGTGTGCTACAAGAGAAAGAACGAACTCTGCTACCATTGGGATATGCACCATATGCATCTTCACCTAGGCGAACAAAAGCATGGGCCTTGCACTAAACATCCGTAAGACAAAGGTCCTCCACCTACCTGACCCCACCTCACCACTGACCCCTGGTCATCAAAATCCACGGTGCGGCCTTGGACAACGTGGATCATTTTCCATACCTCGGGAACCTACTATCAGCAAGGGCAGACATCAACGACTAGGTCCAATACTGCTTCCAGTGTGCCAGCGCAGCCTACGGTCGCCTGAGGAAGAGTGTTTGAAGACCAGGACCTCAAATCTGGCACCAAGCTTATGATCTACAGGCAGTAGTGATACCCACCCTCCTATATGGCTCAGAGACGTTGACCTTATACAGCAGGCACCTCAAAGCGCTGGAGAAGTACCACCAGCGTTGTCTCCACAAGATCGTGCAAATCCCCTGGGAGAACAGACGCACCAACATCTGTGTTCTCGATCAGAAAAACATCCCCAGCATCGAAGCACTGACCACACTTGACCAGCTCCGATGGGCGGGCCACATCGTCCACATGCCCAACATGAGACTCCCAAAGCAAGCGCTCTACTCAGAACTCCTACACGGCAAGCGAGCCCCAGGTGGGCAGAGGAAACATTTCAAGGACACCCTCAAAGCCTCCTTGATAAAGTGCAACATCCCCACTGGCACCTGAGAATCCCTGGCCCAAGACTGTCCTAATTGGAGGAAGAGCATCAAGGAGGGCGCTGAGCACCTCGAGTCTCGTCGCCGAGAGCATGCAGAAACCAAATGCAGACAGCAGCAGGAGCGTGCGGAAAACCAGACTACCCACCCACACTTTACTTCAACCACTGTCTCCCACCTGTGACAGAGTGTGTAATTCCCGTCTTGAACTGTACAGTCACCTGAGAACCCACTTTTTGAGTGGAAGCAAGTCTTTCTCGATTTCGAGGGACTATGCTGATGATGCACCAAAATACAACTCGCTATGTGAGGAACGCTCGACCAGAAACCATGATGGATGCAAAATTGATTATTTTTTTATGTATATATAAATTGTTAGGCAAGGAGATAAATATTTGAAATAAAAAAATTTTACAGGATATTGGGAAAGGAGAGTGTAATGGAATTAACTGGCTAGACCTTTTAGAGATGGAATGAATGGCCCACTCTGCTGTAAAATTCTATGACCTTGATATTAACCCCTCTGCTCCTCCTCCTCACCCACCCATGACAGCTGCTGGGCAGGAAACCAAATGAAAAAAATTATAAAGAAGTCCTGGTGTTAAATTCGGCAGGAGCTCCACATCCCCGATTATGACAGGTTTCCCACGCGCTCCACATCCACGAGACCTATGATTCTGTAAGCAATCATTGCGGTATTTGAGTAATGTTGCCAAATTAGTGCTAATAAGGTACAGTTTTGTACTTCGGATCTGCCTTTAAAATTTCAATCATCAGTCTACCTGAAACATTCAATCATCTGGGAAAGAGTTCTGGAAAACTTTACCCTGTTCTCAAAGTCAAATTGAATAAAACTCCAAGTGTCTATCTAACCTTATATCCAACATTATAAATTTGAGAAGTTGCTTTCTATACCATTACTGTGTTCCCAAGAGTTTGATATATCATATAACTATCAGGAAAGACTGAACTGGCTAGGGCTCTTTTCCCTAGAAAAGAGAAGACTGTTTAAAATTATAAAGAGATTTGGTAGGGTCGACATAGAGATGTTGTTTCCACTTGGGATCATAAATTTGCTACCACATGGAATAGTTGAAGTGAATAGCATAGATCAATTTAAGGGGAAAACTAGATAAGTATATGTGGAGAAGGGTTAGATGAAGTAGGGTGGGAGGTGATTTGTGTGGGACATAAGCACCAGAATAGACTAGTTGGGCCGAATGGCCTGTTTCTGTACTGTAAATTCTATGTAACCGAGCTTGCTTACAGATATTAAAGGAAGGCTAGCAGATTAGCATATTTCAATACATGCAGAAGTAAAGAGTATGTATAAATATTTAATCATACAGAAACCTATGAGATTGACATGGTGGATGTGAGCTTGAAAGTCAGATATTATGAATATTTGCTTTTTTTTTTAAAGTGGAATTTAGAAGCAGGCACAACTTGACCGCTCTTGTGTATAATACAAATCAAGAGAAATGTTTCAACTTTGCAGGGCTTCTGTTCTTCATTAACAAGAGTATATTTTCTAGTCAAGTTATAAGTCAACGTATTTAAAAATATTTCTGATCGTGTGAATTATTTTCTAAATTATGTTCTGAATTTTGTGTCTTGTGCCTGTTATGTTTTCTTGGTTAATAATCAACAGATCCTTTTGTAAGTGAGACAGATGAGGAAACTTTTTCCCTGTGTAAGTTATTTTCCCATAAATAAGCTTCAAGCCTTGTTTGTGATATAGGGCAAAGTTGAATTGTGGGAAGAAATAAAAATTGAAACCTGATGGCTATACATTCATTATGATAAAAAGGCATAAAAAATATTTTTACTTGGTTCTTATAATCCTGAGTATAATGAACCTGAATATATGCCTCTTGTCACTAATTAACCAACCAGTGGAAACAATCTTCCATTATTGAACCTCAAAATTTTTCGGGCCGGATTTTTGGCTTTCGGGGTTTTTCGGCGAAAACGGCGGCGATATGTGAAAATGAACGTTTACGTTGCACTACCGTTTTTAGGCCGAACTTTCGGTCGGTAAAGGAAGTGTTGCACGATTATTCGCAATGCAAAACGCGAGTTTCGGCAACTTTAGTCCGTGGGCGTTTGCGCTGCGATAGAGGCCTGGGGGGTGGGGGGGGGGGGGGGGAGGAAATTGCAAAAAAACATTCCAAAAGCATTCACAAAACCCTTACCTAGAAAATCACTGAAAAAGAATTAAAAAATAAAAACTTTAACTTGCCTTTTTTGAAGGTTTTCATATTTGCCGCTGCTGGTAGGGTTGTATCGACAGTTTTGACCTGTCGGTATTCTGGGCGTGGCGTACGCTTCGGGAGAGTGCCGAAAGTACGACGGTAACGCCATCCGAGTCATTGCACGTCGGCGGTACTTGAAAGCACCACCGCAAACAGGTACCCGAGGATCCCGACCGGGTTTTTGCCGCAGAGGGTCAAATCGCAGCGAAAACCCGGTCGCAAACCTGCTGAAAATCCAGCCCTTCATATTTTGAAAACAATATATTTTGCTTGATTACAAACTAGATTTTGTCCTAAATTAATCACCCTTTACACAAGTAAAGAACTTTAGTATTGCAATTTGTTGCCTTGAGGACACTCGTTATTCAGAAAAGTTCAAAGCTTTTGAATCTTTTCCCTGCTTTTGGAATCGAGGACAAAAATGGCATTGATCGAATTATGACAGCTAGGTGAGCTGCGTGTAGTTTCTTGTGCCAGTGAGATTAATGCAGTTGGATGCAAAATTATATTTGAATGGTAAATAAAATATCATTTACTGTTTGAAACTGTCTCTTCCTTTTTTTTATAATATCATGCTTTTAGTTAAAAGAGGACAAAGTCGTCTAAGTATTACAAACTAATTACTCGAGACTATCCTTTATTAAAACATGTTGACTGAAATATGCCCAATTTTGCTCATTCATGGCAGTATCTTCATGTAATTCTTGATGCAGCAAATCTGCTTTGGAAAAAGCTGCTAGTGCATTAATTTTAACATTGATCTACTGTTACTCGACTTGCTCCTTCAGCCGTGCTTTTGGTTCAGTATGGGCTATGAATTTCTTCATGACTGCTGTGATCAACTAGTATAGTCAACTTGTGCAAGTCAAGCTCAGTTTTTCCTCTACCAATATGGACAGTGTGACATTGGGGACAATTTTAATATAACCTGCCCGTCGGGAAACTGATGGCATCAGGTGCGATGCTGGTTTTGCACCTTCCCCGATTTTGCTCTCCATTGGAATTAATGGATAGTAATATTAGGCGGTGTGTAAAACAGGAATTCTTTTGATTGTATAACATGGAAGGTTTGTTGCTTGCACTTCATATAATAAAGGACCGTCACTTGCAGTGCCGGTGCAGTAGTTGACAGTTGCATGCAACACTTGAGTTAGTTCTATCAAAATTTCCTCTGAATGCTTTTAATTGTTTCTGCTTTTCTCATAGGTTAACAGACCACCAGCAAAGCTCAATCTACTTACGTGTCAGGTGAAAGCAAATCCTGAAGAGAGAAAATGTTTTGATCTCATATCACGTATGTTTTTTTTAAAATCATTGAATTACTTGTGCATCAGGTCCCAGGAAAATACCTCCATAGATGGGGACTTAATTTAAGGGATGTTCACAAGCTGTGCAAAACTATAGCTATTTAGTAAATAATAGAAATATAAATGTGCATAAATCTACTATAAATTTGATTAAAACATGAAGGGATATAATTTCCTCTAATATTGTTTGAAGATTTTTATGTTTAAAAAAAATTAAGGGAAACATCTTTAACTACATATTTTACTACCGTAAAATATTCAAATCCTAGTCGATTTCCCATGGTGATACTCAGCGTCGAGATCAAATGCAATATTCAGATCAAACAGGCTCAGAAATCAGAGAGTTACAAGACCCAAAGAGTGGAGTGGAAAGGGGTGAGGATGAAGATGGGGAAAGAGGAGGAGGAGGTGGAATTAGGAAGAGTATGGGGAGAGGAAGGATGAAGGCGAAGGAGAATTTGAGGGATGGGGTAACAACGCTGGGAAACTACTTGGGCGGGAGGAGGTCATGGCAGAAAACTCGTTCCCGGGGAAGGGGATACATTTTGAGACATTTTCTACATTAATATTGCTTATAAATGCAAGTTTGTTTGGGAAAATGTTGAGAGATTTTATAATGAAGAATTTCCATAAGATTGAATTGAATGAAATATTTTAAGGAAACCTGAAATTCTTCTTTAGAATTTTCTGTTAATGTCACAAAGTCTGTCTTTTGGGATTTTGCAACACTTTACTTCTCGTGGTCTGAATTTTAAATTTGTAATGCATCTTTTATCCATGTATAGATGACAGAACATACCATTTTCAAGTGGATGATGAACAGGAATGCCTAGTGTAAGTTTTAAAACTGCTACTGTATAATGCTTAAGCAGACTTGCTCAATAACAGTGGCTCTGTAGCAAAGAATTATTTATGTTATGGAAACAGAATAGGTTACCATGTCTTCTGGATTAGTCTGACTGGTGACAAACACTTTTAAACTGATGATGTTGTTGAGCTATAAATCACTAATTAAAATAAAAAAAATGCAACAATTGTTATGATCTGAATGAAGCAAGAAGGATGGGCCCCTTGACAATAACTGGCTAGTTCAAACCTGCGTCTGTCTTGCTCAAAATGGGCCATCTTGGATACTTTGTGAATTGTCCTGGTACCAAAAGTGAAGGGGCCACTTATTCTGTCATTTCCAGGATTGTTTCAAATTCACTTTATTGGGATGACCTTCTGTCTATACCAGTATTTGTGATCTGGGTTCAAATGAGATTTTTTTCCCCCAAAGAA
Source organism: Pristiophorus japonicus (assembly GCF_044704955.1). NCBI lineage: Eukaryota > Metazoa > Chordata > Chondrichthyes > Pristiophoridae > Pristiophorus > Pristiophorus japonicus. The sequence goes on from NC_091983.1 coordinate 58,869,984, forward strand.
GTTAGCATATAATGTGAGTAACATGAAAATGAGCAGAAACTGAGTTGTAAAAGGAGGTAGAAATCTCTACTCCCATGTAATTATTTCTTCTATAACTGAACTGAGCCTTAAGCAACAACCTAACTCCGGAGCAGTAAAGCAGCATTACAGACGCCTCAAGGCTGAGGTCCAAAAAAAACCCGGGACCTAAAGAACAGGTGATGGATGGAGAAAAAACAGGAGATACACAGTTGGCCGACAGCCATGATGATGTGCAAGGATTCTTCATCGCAGTCAAGACCACCTACGGTCCAAACACCCAAGGCCCCACCCCACTGCTGGCCAAGAACGGGGAAACACTCATCAAAGACACCAAGGCAGTCAGGACCTGCTGGAAGGAGCATTTTTAAGATCTCCTCAACCAAGACTCTGCCTTTGACTCGAGCGTTCTCGACTCCATCCCGCAGATGCTACTCACCACTACCTCAGTAAAACCCCAAAACTGCTTGAGGTAGAAAAAGCTATAAGACAGCTTAAGAACAACAAGGCTTCGGGAGCAGATGGAATCCCTGCTGAGGCACTGAAGTATGAAGTATGGCGGAGAGGCACTACTGGTGTGAACACATGACCTAGTCTCTCTCCTCTGGAGGGAGGAGAGCATGCCGGGAGATCTGAGATGCAGTGGTCGTGACCATCTTTAAAAAAGGGGACAAGTCCGACTGCGGCAACTACAGAGGAATCTGCCTGTAATCAGCCACTGTGAAGGTCGTCGCTAGAGTTCTCCTCAACCGTCTTCCCCCTGTGGCTGAGGAACTCCTCCCGGAGTCACAGTGCGGATTTCTTCCCCCACGGGGCACAATGGACATGATTTTTGCAGTGTGACAGCTGCAGGAAAAATGCAGGGAACAGCACCAGCCCTTAGACATGACCTTCTTTGACCTTACAAAGGCCTTTGACACACTCAACCGTGAAGGTCTATGGAGTGTCCTCCTCCGTTTCGGATGCCCCCAAAAGTTCGTCACCATCCTCCGCCTACTGCACGACGACATGCAGGCCGTGATCCTTACCAACGAATCCATTACAGACCCAATCCACCTCCGGACCGGGGTCAAACAGGGCTGCGTCATCGCCCCAATCCTCTTCTCAATCTTCCTCCACCTCACAGTCGACAAGCTGGAGTGGAACCAGTAGGAACCTGTTCAACCTTCGCCGTCTCCAGGCTAGGTCCAAGACCACCCCAACCTCTGTCGTCAAGCTACAGTACGCGGACGACGCCTGCGTCTGCGCACACAGAGGCTGAACTCCAGGACATAGTTGACGTATTTACTGAGGCGTAAAAAAGCATGGGCCTTACGCTAAACATCAGCAAGTCAAAGGTCCTCCACCAGCCTGTCCTTACCGCACAGCACTGTCCCCCAGTCATCAAGATCCACGGCGCGGCCCTGGACAACATAGATCACTTCCCATTAGCTTCTATTAACAAGAGCAGGCTTTGACGACAAGATCCAACACCGTCTCCAATGCGCCAGTGCAGCCTTTAACCATCTGAGGAAAAGAGTGTTTTGAAGACAGGCCCTCAAAACTGCCACCAAGTTCATGGTCTACAGGGCTGTAGTAATACCCGCCCTCCTGTATGGCTCAGAAACATGGACCATGACCGTAGACACCTCAAGTCGCTGGAGAAATATCACCAACAATGTCTCCGCAAGATCCTACAAATCCCCTGGGGGGACAGACGCACCAACATAGTTTGATTGCCAGATACGAGACTCCCAAAGCAAGCGCTGTACTCTGAACTCCTTCACGGCAAACGAGCCAAGGGTGGGCAGTGGAAACATTACAAGGACACTCTCAAAGCCTCCCTGATAAAGTACAACATTTCCCATTGACACCTGGGAGACCCTGGCCAAAGACCGCCCTAAGTGGAGGAAGCGCATCCGGGAGGGCACTGAGCACCTCGAGTTTTGTCGCCGAGAGCATGCAGAAATCAAGCGCAGGCAGCGGAAAGAGCGTGCGGCAAACGAGTCCCACGCACCCCTTCCCTCCCCACCTGTGACACAGACTGTGGTTCTCGTATTGGACAGTACAACCACCTAAGAACTCATGCTAAGAGTGGAAGCAAGTCTTCCTCGATTCCGAGGGACTGCCTATGATGATGATGATGAACTGAACATAGTATTTTAAAGTTACACACTGTTATGTGTAATTGACAGCCCAGAAGTTGGGTTTCAGGGTACATAATTTCAGGTGAATTATAATGAGGCTATATTTTAGTAACACAATATTGTTCAATTAAACTGTTACTCCATAATGTTTGTACATTGCTATCTGGACTACTAAAAACCTTCTTGACAAATTATACATTAAATTGTTACACTATGTAAGGTCTTTGCCTTTGTGGTATTAAATGGAACTCTTCTGCACTGGCAATATTTTGGGGGAGTTTGGGGGTGGAGTACATTTATGGTTTAAGAAGACCACAAAAGGATAAAACCACCACACACAGTGCTGGTTAAATGGCAATTATTGACTCAACTGTTGAACTGTCACATTAGCTACTGTATTAGTTTTCATGGTCCAAAATTATTTGAGCAAAATTCAATTACATAATATTGTACATATTTTAGTGTAATTGTGGAGAATTTCTCTCTGAATTTAAGAAAGTAACTCCAACTAAGGAGTTCACTTGAAGTAAACAGTTATTTAGTAGAAATAGTTTGTGTTGCCCCATTATTCTGCTCCTTATAGTTGAGCAGTTTCTATTGTATATCCATTGTATAGTTATGGGTACAATAAATTGCTAATGGTGATATTGCTGAGTTTACTTCAATTATCTAAAACTTCTCATTGGGACAAAAGAAAGAAACCAGGACCTCCTGATCAAATGCTTTGAAATTTATACACTTTCATTTTTATTGTCATTTATTTATTTAAATATAGGTTCAGGCATTTAAGCTAATCAAGAAAATCAAAGGAGCTCTACTGATAACTCACTGAATGTGTAGCTAAGTCATACAGACCAAGGTTCGATTCCTAGTCTATGCTGAGTTAGCTATTTTCAGCTCAATTGGTGATGGGACCGTACAATTGTCCTCAATTCCGTTGTGGTGGGAAGATGAAAATTGGTCATGTCATCATTATAGGCGGTCCCTCGTATCGAGGATGACTTGCTTCCACGCCAAAAAGGGATTAGTTCGCAGATGTTTCAATGACGGACCCAATATTCCAGGTCCCGAACTACACATTTAAGGGTGGAAAATGCCTGTGCGTGGATTTTTTTAACGTGTGGTGGACGTTGCACACCAGCCACCAGACGGGCTTGACAGAGCTAGGTCTTGGTCCAGTGGCAAGGATTAACCAAGACGACTGGAGACCAGCTCTGCTCGCACACGCACACGCACACGCATACGCACATGCATGCGCGCACACACATCATTTCCCCTCCCCCGGGGCAGTCACCCACACACACACTACACCCCCCACCACACACCCACACCACCCAAACACCTCCCCACACACCACCCAAACACCTCACCCCACACACCACACACACACACCATGAAAAATGAATAAACAGATCTCTGATAAACTAGCTTTTAAAGGGAGTCTACAAGAAAAGGAGTGGTAAAACTTGTAATTATCCCCTCGCCTGCAGAGGAGGATCTGGATGTCTCCAATCGATCCTCAAAACAATAAGACCCAATAGACAGTTTTCTTCAGAATACTTCAAACCCCAAATTCACATTCAAAAACCCATCAAAGGGTAAAACACATCTATGTAGTAAATAACCTCCTTGTGGATGCGAAGGAAGTATTGTTAAAAAAAAACAAATCCGAGACTTCACCATTGGTCTGGTTTAAGTAACTAGAAATAAGAATAAAACCAGACGGACCACTTGACATCGACCTAGGCATCTGATTCAGACACAATAAAGGCACATTCGTCCCAGATGTAGTGAAAAGAATCATTCCATCTTAATTCTCAAGACTAAAAACAAAGAACTACCAAACGCATAGAAAATTAGTGACCATCACCATAGAAAATTAGTGAACTGTCAACATCGGCCCAATGTTGCTCAGCCTCTTCATAAAGAATATAGCAAAGAGGATGGCTGAGAGCATCAAACTGAACCCCAGCCACAGAACGATGCAATTAAAATATTGCCATCTTCCAGAACATAATGAAAGATGCTAACAGCAATAGAAAATAACTTAGTGGATCTTATCAATCTTGTCGAAACTTTGGGGTTGGGTCGATCTCGGCAAAACTTTCAACTCGGTTGGTCTCAAAATGACTAGAAAAGCTGTGAACTGGATGGGTTTGCCAAACAAATTGACAATCTACGTATGAATAAAACAATAGAAGGTGGAAATACCAAAATTGATCCAATTAAATTGAGCAAAGGTGTTAAAGAGTGACACCCTCTTATAGCTATACTGTTAAAATATTACTATGGATCTACAACTCTGCATCCTAGAAAAGGAAGGGTCAGGAATTCTCGTGAAACGTAGCAACTGTGTGGCTTGTGCTTTTGCTGTTGACATTGACAAAGTGAATGGCTCAGCTCTGGAATGGCACAAAATCTAAAATTCCTTCAGTGATTCTGCAATAAGATGAGAAAAGGTTGTTATGAATAATTTTTTCTCAAAAAAAAACCCCTTTTATTTATAACCATTTGAAGAAATGGCCTATCAATGGCAAACCCATTGACTACATACCTCATGGTGACAGTAAAAGATGCCTTAGCGCCAGAATTGATTTCTGCTTCGAGGCCTCTAAAATCAGATGGGCCAAAAAAACTGGTTGGATCACTAAGCTTTGGAAGTTAGATCTCAAACTAAATGAATCTAAATCCTAAACATTTTCATGATTCCTCAAATCTATTTCCATTTTATGCTTGCAGAAGTCTCACTTGAATCAACTTGAAGAAACTGATGAGATTATGCACCTGCCAAGTAAAACATCAGACAGTCCATTATATGCCAAACATTAATAGTGTCTTGTGATTGCTTTGGTTGGAAATAATCATCTGAAAGCTCAAAGCCCTTGATAATGGGAAGACAATGGCCCTGAAATTCGGTTTTGGCCTTCTCGCGGGCATTTTAGGGAAAAAATACGCACCTACCTTAAGCTGCTGCCCACCTTCGACTTTCCGATGCTGAGGTCTCTCCTGACTGCCAGTCGCAGCGCGTGCACGTCGACGCGTGCGCAGGCCTACAGCTGGAGTCACATGGCTCTGGGCAGCCAATCAGGTAAAGTATCATAGTAATAGGAGTTACGCAGGGTCATAAACTCCCATTACTATGATTGTGATAGAGCCCGAAACACCCAAAACACAGTCCCAAACACCCAAAATTTTTAAAAATAGATAATAATTACACTACATTCATTTAAATTAAAGTTATTAATGTCTTAAAAAAACAATAATTTCCTGATTTTTTTTTTCTAAGTTTTTAAAAATAAACTTACCATTGTAGGAAGGGTTTTTAATGATAAAATACGTTTTAATAACTTTATTTTATGTTTTTGTGTTTTTTTAAAACACTTGTGCCTGTAAAAGTAGGCTATGCGCCTGCTTTTTCAGGCGAAAGATTTTTGAGGACATTTGTAAGCATAAATATCGGAAATTTCTACTTACAAATGTCATCGCTCCCGAGATATGGCCATCTGTCAAGCCAGAAACTTGACAGATCGGAAATGTTGGTTTCCGGCTCATGCGCATTGCGCGCTGGAAACCAGCATTTCCAATGCCTTCCCGGGTCCGTAGGAACTCCGTACGGACCCAGGGAGGCCGGAATTGTTGGCCTTATAATTTTGACATTATTCCAATATAGAGGATAACAAAACTGGGCAACTACTGAAAAATTGAGAGATTTTAAAGAATTAAAGCCATTGAGGATCATCTAGATTCAATAACGAAAGAGCCACAGAGTGCAAACCAAGATAAACTCGGAAGCAAATCCAAGTAAATTTATAATACCGCAGATAGAAAAAAAACTAGTGTTTACAGAAAGTATCCACCAAACCAGTAAACAGACATGCAAAATGGAGGAAAGGGGAATCCCACATTTGGCAACTTTTCCATGTCAAGGAATAGGATACTATCAAAATGATAGAAAATCTAACCAGGGCAGACCTTCACAATGGTATGAAACAAATCCCAGTTTATCAAATCTTTTATTTCTGAGAAGCAATGTATACCCAACCTGCTTTACTCTTTCTCACAGAAGACCAATTTAAAATAAGATGTGCAAAAATATAATCTTGCAGGAGAGATCATCTTTCATGTATCTGGAAACTACATTTAGGCTATGGACACCAGAATCAAAAGACACAATAAGATCCTAGATAAATTTAATAAGCAAGTATGGATGGACATCACATTGAGCCAAGTTTACATAAGAGATTACGGCATGGAAACGGGCCATTTGGCCCAAGTGGTCTATGCTGGTGTTCATGCTCCACACAAGCCTCCTCCCACTCTACTTCTTCTGACTCTTATCAGCATATCCTTCTATTCCTTTCCTCCTCATGTACTTATCTAGCTTTCCTTTAAATACATTAGAATGAACATCATCTGTCTGTCTGGAAACCAGATATCATCTTCCATAAAGGAGATGAGATGGCATTTGTCAACATTAAAATAAGATTCAAAGACTGTAATCAATCCTTGGAAACAAAACAACTATGATTACCTTGAAACAGAAATCATAAATCTGACTGGAGGGAAAGTGTCATATACTTGGGTTTTGCCCATGGCACCAGCGCTAACTTGCTAGAAAAAAACAAGCACCCATTTCATTCCTGTAGAACGCTATAATACAGTTGGACTTCAAAGCTAGCAATTCTATTAACTCTGTGGACTCTCCAGATTTTCTCGGACTGTTAATTAATCGTTAGCGATGTTCTAACACTGATGTTACATATTTTACTTTATCATGCTTTTATTCTTTCAAACTGCTGTAAATAGCTTTTGAATAAACTGACAAATTCATATGAGGTGATTTATGTTTGTATACCTAAATGAGCCCACAATATTTTTATTGGGCTCTCCAACTCTATCCTGTGTGTGGACTTGGTGGCACAATGAGGCCCTGCCAACCCATTACCCATTCCTCCCCTGATATGTGACAGTTTCACTGGTGTTCACTTTGTGGCTGAGCCAGGCTAAGGCTCGAGAAAAACATTCATTCAATGGAACAGTGTTGCACGGTGTATACAAATACCAGATAATGCTTGATACATGTTCATTTGTATCCAACAAGAAGGGAAAGAGGAGAAAAGTGACTAAAAAGAAATAATAAACACCATCAAAATGTTGGCAGTATATGACACTTTATAGTGCCTGAGATTCATGAGTATGAAGTCAAAATCGAGAGAGAGAGCATGGTAAGCATAATCTTGCATAGAAATACTTCCATGTGTCTGAAATAGATCTTACTTTCTATTTAGTTGGATGTCCGTTTTGCAAAACAGTAAAGAAGAAGCTTTAAACAACGCTTTCAAGGGGGACCATAACACAGGAGAAAATAATATTGTCCAGGAGCTAACGAAAGCAATTATTGTAGAGGTACAACGGATGACTGGAAATGATGTATGCTGTGATTGCAGGGCACCAGGTAATTTGCATTCGCAATTAAATGCTGATTAACAGGATTGTTTTATCAAGGAAGTCAGTTCTCAGTCACTAATACGCTTTCATTGTTTATTTCACATGTTTGGTTTTTACTGCGAAGACATGAAATTTCTCACGTTTTCTTCTCTATGGCAGTTTTCTTTTGAATGTCTGGGATCTTGTGATCTCCAGTTCTTACATGGAACTTAGCTTTTAGTTCAGAAAGTTAGTGATTTCTTAGCATTCACCCAAAGCTCCTACCAAAAAAATGCTTCCTAGTTTCATTTGGTCCAAGAAATTGTTGTTCTATTGTTACATCTGCTATCCCATTGAGAAGTGGAATCTTTTCAATACTCATGGAACCCTAAGTTGCCATACCTCTTGTAATTTCGGAAGTGTCAGCGTTTATATTTTACTATGATGAACAGACCATAGACAATGAGAAAGGGATAGGTAAATCGATAACTATGTTATACTTTCTTGCAGAATGGAGGGTTAGAGAGGGTTATTGTGCCTATTCCACATTTGTGCCTGACCATCTCTCAATGAGGTTCCCATGGTATTTGTGAAGCTTCCAATTGGAGAAATCCTGGTGTTTGCTGAGCATTACAGTTTAGATTTGACTATTGTACATATATCTCTGGCAGATCTGCCCTGACAATTGGTGTAACAGTCCCTTTGCAGTGTCCTACCTCTTCCTATATTATACTACTTTGGTATGTTTCTAAAGTCTGAAAGATGCTTAATGAAGAAGATAGATAATTACCTTGTATGGTCGCCTTCATTGTTTGAATAATTTGCTTCCTATGCAGGGCTACGGGTTTTAGGGTTATAGAATTTGTAATTAGTCAGTTGAAGTTTAGCTTCAGCTCAAACTGAACTTGCATAATGCTACCGGTCCTGAAACTTTATATGAAATTGGAGAAGAAGACTGTATATAGCATTGCCTAATTGCAGTGTCATGTCATTTTTATGTATGTGCTCAGCACGTTATCCCCAAAACCAATTAAGCTAAGCTTTACTACTATGATCTATGGGGGTATGCCTATCATTCTAAGAATTAAGAAGACAATGCAAGGTTGATACACTCAGATAATCAAAAAGAAAGTATTTTCTGGGTTATTTCAAGATATTTATTATCTTTGGTTTTATTTAAATATGAAACAAGTTAACTAAAATAATTTTTGTTGAACCAGATCCAACTCAACTGGAATTTGTGTGTCTGTCATTCATGCAATATCACACATGTAAAACATTTTTTTTTTTAAAAGTTAATTACTGAATCAAATGTAAATAAGCAACATTAGGAGTTGGAACTTTTCAGAGCAGCAAGGTACTGGCCATAATCACTGGTCTATGCTCATTTTCGCTGCGGTGGCAGTGCCTGGGCGGCAAAGGGGAAACATTAACAAGTTTCCTGCTTCTGATGACTATCCAGTGACCCCATTGCTGGAAAGTATTTTGGTGTGAGTGTTGTGTCTGGAAGGATGAAACTTGGCTGGGATTCCCCCATGGTCCATTGGCTTGCTGACATGAAGAATGGCCACTTGCGCAAGATACTGGAAGGCTGCCAATGGCTGTCGAATTCTCCCTTCATATGTCATTGCCCTCAGGAGATGAATGTGGGGCAATTTATATGATTAATATGTTCAAGTTAATTGTTTTACTGCTGGATGCTTAAGCAGCAAAACTGTTCCCAGTTTCAACATTACTATCCAGAGTTGCAGTCTCAAGTACGCTATAATTTTCTTAAATTATTTATGCACATTCATGGAGAACTTCACAGCATATCAAATATACAAACAAAAAGGGTGTTTTAAGCATTTAGTAAAAAGTGTTTTTGTGCTTGAGCATATCTTTTCTGTTGAACAAAAGAACATAAGAAATTTGTCAACGATGTTTGGAAAGGTAAGAATGTGACTTGATCAACAGAATCGGCACGTAAAACAGTTACATTTTTTTTTTAAACTTCTCTGTTGCATCTGTTAATGTTATGAAATCGTTTTCACAATACTTAAGTAGAAATGCAAGATTCCCCATTGCCTACCCCTCTTTTCTGAATGGGTTGATCCCTTGCTCGGTATGGTTTCACGGGCATTAGGTGCCATTCTGTACCTGACCCAAGTGGCCATTCCTCAACTGAGTTTAGACGGTGGGTTTTTAAACATGTAGCTGTAAAAGACCTTTCCTAGACCACCATCAAAGGTTTTGTGACGTACTGTGTGTGTTGCCACCAACACCATCTCTTCTCTGGCTACTTGCTCAAGCTAAACTAAAGGGTACATCTTGGTGCCTTCTTTGACCCAGAGCAGAATTACAAACCTGTATCAGCTGTTTAGCTGGAACCTTCAATAATAGATTTAAAAGCTTTACAACCACAACAATTCCCTGCATCAACACATCCTCCAGACTGATTCCAGGGATGGCTGGACTGTCATATGAGGAGAGACTGGACCAACTGGGCCTTTATTCACTGGAGTTTAGAAGGATGAGAGGGGATCTCATAGAAACGTATAAGATTCTAACAGGATGGGACAGGTTAGATGCGGGAAGAATGTTTCCGATGTTGGGGAAGTCCAGAACCAGGGGACATAGTCTTAGGCTAAGGGGTAGGCCATTTAGGACTGAGATAAGGAGAAACTTCTTCACTTAGAGAGTTGTTAACCTGTGGAATTCCCTACCGCAGAGAGTTGTTGATGCCAGTTCATTGGATATATTCAAGAGGGAGTTAGATATGGCCCTTACGGCTAAGGGGATCAAGGGGTATGGAGAGAAAGCAGGAAAGGGGTACTGAGGGAATGATCAGCCATGATCTTATTGAATGGTGGTGCAGGCTCGAAAGGCCGAATGGCTTACTCCTGCACCTATTTTCTATGTTTCTATAGGAGGAGGGGTAGTCTATTGGGCCCTTCAAGCCTGCTCCGCCATTCAGTAAGATCATGACTGATCTTCTCCCTCAACTCCACCTACCAGCACTATCCCCATATCCCTTGATTCCCTTAGTATCGAAAAATATATTGATCTCTGTCTTGAATACACTCAATGAGTGAGCATCCACAACCCTCTGGGGTAGAGAATTCCAAAGATTCACAACCTTTTGAGTGAAGAAATTTCTACTCGTCTCAGTCCTAAATGGCCCCTTAGTCTGTGATTGTGACTCCTGGTTCTAGACTCTCCAGCCAGGGGAAACATCCTCCCAGCATCTATCCTGTAAAGCCCCTTAAGAATTTTATATGTTTCAATGAAATCACCTCTCATTCATCTAAATGCTAGGGAATATATGCCTAGTCTACTCAAATCTCTCTTCATAGGACAATCTCCTCATCCCAGGATCAGTCTAGTAAACCTTCATTGCACTTCCTCTAAGGCAAGTATATCCTTCATTGGGTAAGGAGACCAAAACTGCTCCAGATGTGGTCTTACCCAAGGCCCTTTGCGGCAAGACTTCTTTACTCTTATACTCCAATCCTTTTGTAATAAAGGCTAACATACCATTTGCTTTCCTAATTGCTTGCTGTACCCGCATGTTAACATTTTGTGATCTGTGTACAAGGACGCGTAGATATGTTAAAACTGAGAAATTACAAAGGGATTAATTGGATGTGGTGAGACGGTTGGATAGGAGTGGAGTGAGAATGTAATTAAACTGTCATTTCATCCCAAGTTTATGACTTTACCCCTTGAAAGTACATCTTTATTTATGAAAGGGGGATTAAATATTATACTGTCAAATGCTTGGCTCGGGGACGGAAAGCAAGAGGGGAGGTAAATGATTTTTTTTGGATTGGTGGGATCTGAGCTGGGAACTTTTATTTTTTATTTATATAGATTATTTGACAGACATGAAAGAACAGTGAAATTATCAAGTATTAGTTTTAAGAAGGTAAATAATAAAAGTTTATTTCCACTGGTTGGCAAATTGCTAAAATATTATGATAAGATGAAAGGGGAAGCTGGAAGAGTTTTTTTTGCATAGAGGGTGATTAGAACATGAAATGTTTTACCATTGGTGGCTTTTCAAGCAGAGCTTTAGAAAAGAATTGGATAGGTAATTGAAAAGGAAGAACTTTAAAAAAAAAATGAAGGGGAAGGAAATGGGATTAAGTAGACAGTTCCAGTTGAAGAACTAGCACAGGCAAGATGGGCCAAATGGCCTCTTCACGTGCCATATGTTCCATGATTCTATAAACATTTGATGCAAAATGGATTATTAATATTACATGACATCCAAAAAAAGTAGTAAGTGGGATTGGCTGCAAAAGCTATCCTAGGGGGAATTGTGTTTATAAAATCAGTTCCACTGTTGCCGGATATAGTTACATTTACAGGGTGCATAATGCATATTTACAATTGATTCATTTTGGCTTGGCACCAGCAACATCCAACAAATATGTGGGAGGGAGTGGGTAGTGTTTAGTCATGATGCGCTTGCCATCATGAGGTGTGGGACAGGCTTGATTTACGGGCTGGTCTTTACCTTCCCGTCATTTTTCTGTGTTTGTAAAAGCAAATAATAACCAGTTAATCTGTTTTTGGTAGCCTGTGTTGAGGGGGTAATATTGGTCAGAACACAGGAGAGCTTTTCTCTTTGAAAAGTGCAGTAGAATCTTTAACATCCACCAGGCAGACAAAATCATTGTTTAGCACATCATCTAAACTTCTAACAATGTGATCAAGCCAGTTTTGTGCTCAGTTCCTGGCATGAGGCTCAAACTTACAACCCGTTGATACAAAGATGAGAAGTGCAGCCAATGGAGGCAGGTTGACATACTGGCATACCAGCCACTTTAAGTGGATACAAATAAAGTGGTGATATAAAGCAGGACATTTTGTTAGGAATTTAATTTGGTCCTAAAAATACCTAATCATTTCCACCAGTTTAAAATCAATTAGATGTTTTTTGATCCAACAATGTCAAATTGACTAGGATAAGAGGTCTGCTAAATGTTTTTGCCTTATTGTATAAGACTGCAGAAAATCCTCGTAATAATGCTTGTGCTATTTTGAAATTGACTTGACATTTTATTTAACAGATCCTACATGGCTATCTACTAATCTGGGAATTCTAACTTGCATTGAATGCTCTGGAATTCATAGAGAGCTGGGGGTTCACTACTCCAGAATACAGTCCCTTACGTTAGATGTATTAGGAACGTCTGAACTCTTGGTAAGTACCTTTCAATTAAGAATTTTATTTTAATGCAACTTGAAATTTTTGCAGAAAATTGGAGGGATAGTGAACACAAGTTGCTGTTCTGGGTCTTTTGCAGGTTAGTTATGGTATAAAGTGGCAGTAATGTAAACCTGGGAGCAGGTCTCCAGCTCATCCTGTTGCTGAGGAAGGTATATGGTGCAGGAAACTAAGACGACGGAAAAAGGGGGAGAATCATACAAATGGGGGAAGCACTCAAATGAAATTCTGTACAAGTTATAGTAGTATAAACAAGGGGAAACTGATATATGCCTTGGCTATAAAAATGAGGAAACTTAGCTTTTTAAAAAAAAAAGTTGTGCAGAAGAATTGTGCTAATGAAACTGTAGCTCCAGACATAATGGGAGGAATTTTAACCACCAAGGACAGGTAGGTTGGAGGTGGTTGGGAAGTTAACAAAAATGTAAAATCTCAAGCTCGACCCAAACCTGCCCGCTGCCGAACTTAACGGAGGTGGGGTGGGGCTGGGTGACCAATCCACTCTCAGAAGGCGGATCGGTCACTAAAATATTTTACGTGGGCTGCGTACCTCCATTTTTATTCATTTTTTAAAATTTTGATGCGGGAGGCTATGATTCCTGGGCCTCAGCAATCCCAGCAAGTAAAAGAAGGCGAGAAGGGTTAGATCCATGAGGTAAGTGCCTTTATAGCAGAATGAGCAGGAGTGTTTCTTCCAGGTCCAACAAGCTAACTGCCACATGATCAGCCTCCCACGATCGGCTACCCTTCACTCCTCATGATATCTCTCTTTCCCCCCCCCCCCCCCACCCCCATGATGTCCAAATTTTCTGTCTCCCTGCCCCACGCAGTGCCCGGATTTGATCCGTCCTTCAGCTGCAGAGGCCCTAAGATCTGAAATAAGAACAAAAGAAATAGGAGCAGGAGTAGGCCATTTGACCCCTCGAGCCTGCTTCGCCATTTAATAAGATCATGGCTGATCTGATCCTGGACTCCGCTCCACTTCCCTGCCCGCTCCCCATAACCCTTTATTCCCTTATCACTCAAAACTGCTACAGAGAATAACATCCTTATCACATGTTTCAAGAAGACGCCCCTCTATCATCATCTCGGCAAATAAAAATGGGCAATAAATTCTGGCACTACCAGCGATACCCACCTATCAAGAATGAATATATTTATATTATACACTATTGCTTTTTACCTAACGTCACAGTAATGCATTTACAATGGAAATCATCCACTTACTGTGACCTAAAAGGTGTAACTGGTACTGTAGGTAAATGTGACTGCTTTACAATGGTTTTTCCCGTAGACAGAGCCCGATATGAATTTTCAATGCATTTTGAAATTAAATCTTGCGACCCATTCAGCAATTTTAATATATAATAGATTGACTAAATACATTAAGGTCTCTTGGGGAAATTGTTATTTTTGACAGCTAGCCAAGAACATTGGGAATGCAGGATTTAATGAGATCATGGAAGCTAGTCTGCCTTCGGATGAAACTGTCAAACCTAATCCAAGCAGTGACATGTAAGTACACACTTACTTTTCCAGTTTGTTACAGGAAGAGACACAAAATATGTGAATCTGAGAATGCACCAGAGTTTTTCCTTTCATTCTTTTTCAAAAGAGTGCATTATTATTGATGCATAGTTGACTAATCCTACAAATAGTAAGTACGGAGTTTAAAATTCACTAGTCTAAATCATGTGAAAATAGTATCTGATTTTTTTTTAATCCTTTTGCAGTATTTGCAATTGTTAATTGCTCTGTGGGTATGTTTGTCACTTAAAGAAAGATAACTTGATTTTGGCGTGCAGACAGAAACTATAGGGTGAGTTGGGGATTAATTGGAAGTCGGGCTTTACCCCATGCTTTCCCTGCTAAAAATGAAGTTACTGTTGGTAATGTTGCTCCTGATTACAATAAGTAAGTACGGCAAAGGATGCCCAAGTATTTGTGTATATTGAACCGCTGGTAGTATTGAATTCAGAATCAAACTCGATGGGTATTTTATTAGTTCTCAGGTAGAATTGGGGATTTCAAGAAGGGTTAAAATAAAGGGCTAGAATTTTGGGTTTTAACGATTTTGCCTGTTTTCGGGCAATAATCGCGACTTTTTTTTACTGCTGGGTTACCATTACCGCCAGAGCTCGCAAAATTTAGCAAATGGTGAAGATCGTTAGCGATAGCGATAAATCTGGTGTTCCACAACTGAATTTGTGCACCGGAGCCGAAATTTGCGATTGGAAAAAAAAATCGGACCTTCTACAATTGCGCAAATTATTTTTGTTTTTTTTGCAATTTTTTTTTCTCCCCGTGTTTCTGGTCAGCTGTCAGGGAGCGCCTGTGCATGCACAGTACACCCAGGGCTGAATCAGCCATTTAAAAAATTTCATTCACGATGGAAAGAGATGGGAGCAGACAGAGAGCCAGAAAGTTCAGCAGTGAGGCAAACAAGGCCCTTGTCACTGATGTTGAAAGGAGATGGGCAGAATTAAACAGGAGGGGTAGAAGTAGACCCCTCCCAGTGGTTTTTCGTAGAATTTGGATCAGCATATCGAAGACGGTCTCCTGTATCGATGCCATTCGAAGGATCCACACACAGTGCCGCAAGAGGTTTAATGACCTTTGCAGGGTCGTTAGAGTAAGTAATATTTTTATTGATGCACTCCTTTATTACTTAAATTATAAATTTGACACACTATTTGGTCTCATGCTGTTGGTATAGGTAGGCTTAGTGTTGCACCTTATTTGCCATGAATGATCTTTACACATTATTAAGATTGCTTCCTAAGATCTTAAAAGATGTTTCTGCACTTTGATGTCTTCCTCATGAGCCACGTGCAACTTCCAGGCATTAAACAGAGGACTGTATTAAATGCACACAGCATGGTATAAGTGCTTTGATGGCTGTCTGTGTGTGCCATAAGAGCAGATGGGCTCTCTGGTAACCATTCCCATTGTCACTTTGTCTTGTCAGGGAGGGCAACTACCCGTCTGGATGCTGACACCCCCCATTCGATAGTGAGAGTAAGTCCTGCACACTCCCCGGGCTGGGTTGGGGCAATGTGATGTAGTTTCTGTGGACTAGGATTGGAGCAATGTGATGTAGTGTCTGTGGACTACATATAATGGAGTAGCGGCAGATCTTACTCATGTCTCTCTGCCCCCTCCCCTGCTGCTAACCACTTGTCTGTTTTATATTTCCAGATGAGGAATCGCATGTGCCAAATCCTTCAATGGAAACCTCCACCTCAGGCCGTCATGTGGTAGGGGAGGAGGAGGGACTTGAAGGAGAGGAGCGGACAGAGCAGCCTATCCCGGTGGGATGGGGGTGGAGGGGCCGATGCACTCGACACCTCTTTTCCCCCAGACAGCACCTCGTCCGAGGATGAAACATTATCGGGCTTTTATCCATCCAACGCCCTGAGTACTGGTGGCTTGCAGCAACGCACTCCCGGGGTTGAATCCTGCATGCCATCTCTCCGGAGGGTGAGTCGACAAAGCCAGCCTGCTAACAGACAGGCAGACGCACAACTGGACATGGTGGGACTGTCCAGGGAGAGCGTCCAGCTCACCCAATAGCTTCTAGAGGTATTGGGTAGGATTCCCGGAATCATCGCGACACTATCTGCGATCATGACGGAGGTTAGGTTTCAGATTGTCCGTGCGAGCCGCGAAACCTGCGAGGCTGTCGATGTCCACGATCAATTGATGGCCTCCATCTGTGACACTGCAGTCCCCGGCGTCTCCATTGTGTTGCCCCCCCCCGCCCCCCCCCAGCAATACAGCAGGACTCTGGCCACCGTGCTGCACAAACTCTTGGTGCCAATTTGGGTAGGGTCATGATGCGAGGAAAGCGGGGGAGGAGGGGTGGGAGGAGAGCCGGAGGTAAAAGGCGTTTGGTGTAGGGATTGTTTTGTTTGATAAAAGTTTACAAATTCTGTTCAAGTTCAAATTTTTTTTATATTTCAAAATTATGTTTAACAAGTTTACAATGTTTATTAAATTCTTTTGTTCACCTTAACCCCGTGTAGTGTCTCATTTGCAGAATAAGAGGGGGAATAGTCAACATGATGGGATAGAGTGGCCAGGCAACGGTCAAACATGCCGTTCACTCTTCAAGCAAAGCATTGAATTATGAGCTGCTGACGTAAGGCTTTTGCAGTGGCAGAAGCTGCACGAGGCCTCCCCTCTGGTGGAGGGGGTGGTGGTGGCATGGGTTCCTCGCCAGCCTCCTCGTCGTCTTCCTCCTCCTCCTCTCTCCTGAGGTGGTCCTGCAGTCCCCATTGGCAAATCCTGTCCCCTCATGATGGCTAAGTTGTGTGGCATGCAGCACACCACAATGAACTCGGAGACCTACTGAGGGGAGTATTGCAGGCAGCCTCCAGATTGGTCCAGGCATCGGAAGCGCTTGAGCACTCCAATTGTCTGTTCGACAATGTTGCGTGTGGCTATATGGCTCTCATTAAAAATATAAGAAATAGGAGCAGGAGTAGGCCACCTGGCCCCTCAAGCCTGCTCCACCATTTGATAAGATCATAGCTGATCTGATCATGGACTCAGCTCCACTTCCCTGCCCGCTCCCCATAACCCTTTATTCCCTTACCGATCAAAAATCTGTCTATTTCCGCCTTAAATATATTCAATGACACAGCCTCCACAGCTCTCTGGGGCAGAATATTCCATAGATTTACAACCTTCTGAGAGAAGAAATTCTTCCTCATCTCAGGTAGCCCCTTGTTCTGAGACTATGTCCCTTAGTTTTAGTTTCCCCTATGAGTGGAAATATCTTCTCTGCATCCACCTTGTCAAGCCCTCTCATTATCTTATATGTTTCGGTAAGATCACCTCTCATTCTTCTGAACTCCAATGAGTATAGACCCAACCTACTCAAACTATCTTCATAAGTAGGTTAGGCCTATACTCATTATAGCAATGCTCGGCTTCTGTCTGAGGGTTCAAGAGGCGGGGGTGGGGGCGGTGGTCATGAGCCAGTTGGCGAGGCCGTAACCTTTGTCCCGCAGCATCCAGCTCTGGTCTTGTGGTTGACGCTCAAAACAGGCATGAGACACTGCTCTCACGCAGGATGAAAGCATCATGGATGCTCCCTGGTTATTGGGCATTGACTGCCATGATGCGCTGAGTATGGTCGCAGATGATCTGTATGTTCATGGAGTGGAATCCCTTTCAGTTTCGGTAAACCTGGATTGAGTAAAGGTGCTCACAGGGCAATGTGCATACAGTCAATGGCACCCTGAACCTTGGGAAAGACAGCAATTTGTCCAAAACCGACAGCCCTCTCATTCTGTGCCTCCTTGGTCATTGGGAAGTTTATGAAATCCATCCTGCGTGCAGTAGTCACCTGACGAAAGCAGCAATGTGTAGCATACTGCGAGATGGAGCATGTGTTCCCTGCTGATGCCTGAAAGGAGCAAGAGGCATAGAAAGCAGGTGCCGCAGTCACCTTCACCTCAGCGGACAGTGCAGTCCTGTTGCTACTGGTAGGCTGTAGGTCTGCCTCTATGAGCTGGCATATCTCTGTGACCACCAATTTTCGGAAGCACAGTCTTCTAATGCACTGTGCCTCAGAGAGCTGCTGTTGCCTGTAAACTCGTGGGGAGTAAGGCCTCCTACCCATATGTCTGCGACCTCTTCGATTTCGCTCAAAATGCTCATCAATAAGCCACCTTTCAGCTCGACACTGTATAAATACAGCAGCCAGGAATAATGGCTGACATAGTATAACTCCCATTTTTTAAAATGTCCTTAAATATCCTTTAAAACAATCTATAAACTCACGTAAAACTTCATTGTGTAAAACGCAGCCTTCTCCAAATCTTTTTATGCACTGAACTTCTGCTCCGTTTTCAAGATGGTGCTGCTAGCACCGGTGCGCCCTGGGTTCGACTGATTTTTTTCTGGCAGGTTCCTGGGCGGAGGGTAAATCGGGCAATACTGCCGAATTTTCCGCGCGGGGTGATAGCGCAGCGTTGCACGACGATTGATGTCATCCAAATGGTGAAAACGTCGGGTGGGCACGAAGATTTAGCCCCGCTGCAGAACCACTGCCGAACTTTCCGCTTGGGCACAAAGTGTTGTGACTCGTTTAACGCCAAACAAAAGTCATTTTTGCACTTCGCCCAGGCGAAGAAACAGTCACAAACCTGTCGACAATCTAGCCCGTAATCTTAACCTTTTGAGTGTTGCAATTGAACAAGAAAAAAAAATTGATCGTCGAAAGTATTATAATTTTGTATTCTGAAAATTATGTCGTCAAGATTTTTTTTAATGATTTAGTACGGTTGTTTGAAAATGTTAAATATATTGTGCCTTGTGATTCTGGAGTTTATTCTGTAGACAATTGTGTTTCGTGTATTATCAACGAACTTTACATTACTTCCATGTGTTTTGCATTTTGATTAGCTTCCAAATGCTTTTTTCTGCTGATGAGAAAATTGGTAATTTTCACTTTTTTCTTGATTTCCTTTTTTGTTCTTGATTTATCCATTTATTTCTCTTTCCCAGTTTCTGTTTATCTTTCATTGGTGGAGATTACTCCCCATTGTAAGTAATGTGGCCTTGAGCCCCTTACTCCTTATCCTTTGGTTCTCAGCTGTTGGAATTTTTTCAATCCTATTATAGACTGACAATTAGTCATTAATCAGAGGCAAAACAGCAGCATGGTGCAAATAAATAGAGCCAGAACAGCAGGTTTCTTGAAAGTAACTGACTTCCAGTGATGGTGGTTGAGCTTATGAAGCAATACATCCACTAATTTAAAAAAGATTGTTTATGATGAAACTTACTTAGTATCACCCAATCTTTATTCCTAAACCAGTAACATTTTTTTTCCTAAAAGCTATTTGGAATAAATATGGTTAATCTCCTCTCCCTTGTGCTTGTGCGGAGTCCTTAATACAGCACTTTATTGTGTTTTGACTGCTCTGGCCTCTTGCGCATTTGCAATGTTCATCGCTCCACCATCGGCGGCTGTGCCTTCAGCTGCCCAGGCCTTAAACTTTGTAATTCCTTTCCTTAAAACCAACTCTTTGACCAAGCTTATTGGTCACCTGTACCAATATCTCTTTGCAGCTTGGTGTCAAATTTTGTGTCAGAACGCTCCTGTGAAGTATCTTGGAATATTTTTACTCCATTAAAGGCGCTATATAAATGCAAGTGGTTATTGTGATATGTTTGTTAATGGCCAAATAAGTTATTTAATTATTTTATTTATGGAGCACCTTTATTTCCACAAATAAAGGCGAGTTCAAACTCAAATGTTGGTCTGTGTGTGGGGTGGGGGGAATTTTGTTTGAAGCATTTATTCGGCTTGAATAAATAGTCTTTGTGTTTCTTGTCACTATTATTAAATGAGGTTTAGACATGGAAAAATTCTTCTTTTATAGGGTTGCACGAAAGGACTACATTACTGCTAAATACATAGAACGGAAATATTCAAGGAAAAAGTGTACTGACAATGCAGCCAAACTTAGCTGCCTATGTGATGCAATCAAGTCAAGAGACATCTTTGCCTTAATTCAGTTATATGCTGATGGTGTAGATCTCACTGACCCAATTCCTTTGGCTAATGGACATGTAAGATTTATTCTATGGCATTATTATTTGACAAAAAAAATTATGTTCAACTTTCTATAAAAATTAGAGGATATGCTTACTTGAATGAGTAATTTTGAAATGGTTGAGGAAAATTTAGAGAAGAATACTTATGGCCATAGGGGGAAGGAGGTCCTTGCTGGATCCAATGCTGAAAGGGAATCATGATCAGAAGTTTAAATCTGATGCATATGTTCCAGTCTGACTCACTTGAATAATTTGTTACTAACTGATCTGTAGTGCTCCTCTAAGGTAGCTTGGGGCTTCAGCAAGGCTGTGATGTTTAGCTGTTAAGGTGGAACTGTGTTTAACCTCACCTGAACCTCTAGGGCTACTGTTCAACTACTCACTATGGAGAAGTGCTATTAAAAAGACACACTCTGGGGTCAATTAGAGGCTGTTGCTGCGGGACATGTGTCCCTAGATTGGATGTTGCTCGTATATCCCATCTGGTTTGGAGATTGTTCTAACTAAAAAGGATAGAGGATTCCAAGTGGATAGGCCAAGTTATTAAGTTCAGCAAAAGCCAGCAGAAAATGACTGCTTTCTCTTTTTATTGTTTCTTTCTGAATAGTTGCTCTTTATGGCTATCAGAGCAAATTAGTTGTGTGACATACTTTGCAGGTGCTAGATGCAAGACTTATTACATGTATAAAATATGGCTTTTATTTTAATTCATTCTCACCTTGGTCTTTAGATACACATCACTATAATGCTCTACCATTTCATCTTGGATAAGAGAAAGAGGCATATTGTGATCTGCCCTATTTGAAACTCTTAGTGTATGTGTGTATGTAAGACTTTTCTTTCTACTCTGTCCTCTCAAATCTTGTACACCACATATCATTCCAAACCAACGGGAGACCTGGTTGGATTGGAAGACGGCTCCAAAGCCTCCAGAAAGGTTGCTTTATTGGCTGTTAGAACATAGATAAGGGCAGTATAGGGTGGTGTGCTGGTTATTTTTTTAACTGCTGTTCACTTGGTGTCATCCCATGACACTTGTTAATGAGTTCAGCATGTGGGAATTGCAAGCATAAACCATACCACTCTTTAGCTGATAGCAAATACAGACAGCACTTTTAAATTGTTTATTGTGAATTGGCAACTTTGGAAACTTTAAACTTAGCCAGTACTCAAAGGTATACTTTGTTACATTTAACTAGTCAGAATTTATGCTCATTTCCTAAACGAACATATGAACAGGAATGAGTTTACTGAAAATTGAACTACTTAATCATGTGGTTCTGTTCCAATATCGTTAAGCCACAGGTTAATGCATGTGCATGTAATAAAGCATTAAAAGGTAGTTAATTTTTGGTAGATCACAGCTGCCAAACTATTTATACTAACTATTTAAAATAGGTTCATGCTCTGAGTAAAATTAATGGTGATTTAAAAAAAATCTGTAATGGTGAGTCTGTATGCACAGTATAATGCGTTATTCTGCGTTCTTAGTTGATCACCAGTGACACAGAAGTTGGCAAAGTTAATCAGTGTTTCATAACTCTCCAAAAGCCGATTGGATTTTTCATGTATATTTAAAAACCTGTTGCAGATTATTTCCTTTGCTCTATGTACTTCTAGGAACAAGGAGAAACAGCACTACATCTTGCTGTAAGATTGGTGGACAGAACATCTCTTCATGTAGTTGACTTTTTAGTGCAGAACAGGTCAGCACTTTATTGTGAAATATTTTATTAAAAACTTTCTCTTTTACAAAATAGTAAGGACGATGACAAGATTATTTGATAGCATAGTCATTGGGTCTGGGGTCTGCAGAAAATTAGTGCTCCAACTTGCTTATCTGTCATTTTAATTCTGACTCAGCTGGGCTGTACAGGCAATCAACAGTCACAGTAGTCAGTCTTAATGACTTGTATCTTTGGCTAACTAACAGCTTAACAATGAGAATCTCTAAGAAATTGATGCCCACTTTCCAATTGGATGAGGACAGGGGTTGTGAACTGGAAGAGAGCTTAATGAAATGTTTATGCTATATAGTTTTTCAGGCTCTAAGCTAATTTTGTAAAATGGTATTCTTGCTGATATTGCAAACATTCTTTTAAATGTTTGTTTTACATTGTTAAAAGGAAAGTGCCACCAATGTAAACCAAATACTGCATGTAGTTATAAAGTGCTTGCATATCATCTTTTCAAATGTAATCCTGTATATGAATTTGTCAATGTTTGGTCCAACAGTGGGAATCTTGATAAACAGACTACTAAAGGCAGTACAGCATTGCATTACTGCTGTCTAAATGATAATGTGGAGTGTCTTAAGTTGCTTTTGAGGGGCAAGGCTTCCATTGAAATAGGTATGTTGCTTTAAAATCATGTTTCTTTTAATACTTGAGAATCTCTTCTGTGATAACCAAGGCATGCTTTAAAGTCCTTACATAAAAACAGTAAAATGTTGCAAATACATAACAGGCCATTCACCACCTAAAAAGAGAAAACAAATTGTTAATGTTTGGATAGACACCCTTTGTCAGAATTAGAAAAAGGAAGATGAGGCCTGTGAAATCAAGTGAGCAAAACAAAATAAAAACTTAAATACTTCTGCATATTAAATATGTCAAGTTGAACATAATTTGACCATGTACAGTATTGCATGCAAGTCAAAAGTTACTTGCAACAAAAATAATATTTTTGCACATAAGCTTCTTGATAGGATTGTTATGATTTGGTGATAGACACCCATGAAGTACCTTTCATTCGGGAGCCAATTTTAAAACAGAAGTCTAAATGTTTTCCACATTTGTAGCTGCATTCCTCCCCACAACACTCCTCAATAACACATGCATATTTGCCTCATAATTCATTCTGTTTGTTACTGGATTCACATGAGAAAATTACACCACAGGAATAGCCCTACTTAAGAGCTAACTGTATAAACTGAGTAGCTTTGTTCAATTCAACATCAGTTTGTGAAGTCATAAAGAGAGATCAAGTTCATGCAAACATCCAAATGTAATTCCTCTGTGGTTTCT
Source organism: Pristiophorus japonicus (assembly GCF_044704955.1). Taxonomy (NCBI): domain Eukaryota; kingdom Metazoa; phylum Chordata; class Chondrichthyes; family Pristiophoridae; genus Pristiophorus; species Pristiophorus japonicus. Next base: position 58,893,368 of record NC_091983.1, read on the forward strand.
GCAAATGCATCATGCTATAATTTCACCCTAACCAGTACACACAATGGGTCCAAATTTGGCCAGGAGTTGCTCCGTTTTTTTTGGAGCAACTTGATTTTTCTGGAGTATCTTAAAAGTCCCCATTTCTGCACATTTAATTTGCGCCAGAGTAAGTGAGTTAGTTAGGATTTTTTTTCAAAAGGGGGCGTTACCAGCAACCTTCGCCTGTTTTGGCCATTTAAGCCAATTTGGACAGCTAATAGTTGCTTCAAACTAATTTAGGCCAGTGTATGTGGCCACTTGTGGCCGCACAGAAAACGCTTGCGGAGAGTTAAGAAATCAGCGCAGGTCAGTACATTCTAAAGCACCAAGCACTAAACCAAGCACAAAAATAAGCATTCAGTAACAAATAAAAAATACAAGGAAGCTGAGAGGACCTGCACCTAGCACCAAAACTTACAAAGCACTAAACAAAGCATGTGCAGAGATCCCGGCACAGTTTTCAGCGCTGGGACCTGGCTCCACCCCCGAATCCAGTTGCCACGCTACGCCACCATCGAGGAGAGGCTGGGAGTGGCCAAACTCGGCCCAAAGATTTTTGGCACCCTTGAAGTTCTACAAAAGCGGCGCACCTCTGATGAGTGCGCCAGAAATCTGTACTGGCCAAATTTGGGCCCAATGAATCTGGGTAGAGAGCAAAGTGAAGTACAGCCGAACCATATTCAGTTTAGAAATCCTAATCTGAGATAAGTGCAGTGTTTCAATGTAATTATGGGTTTAGAGAACCCTGAATATGCAAGATTATTAAGACATGTTTGTGCAGTTCTCTTTAATTGAGTAAATTGAAGAGCTTAATTCAGATTTCAGTTCATCATATATCAGTGCTGCTGAGTTTTCAGCTTTATCATGTAGCATTTGCCAAATCTGAAACTAAAGTTTTTATTTTTAGAAAAAGTCTTGTAAACTTTGATAAGCAGCACCTTAAGTCTATAGCAGCTTATTTGAGAAAGTGCTTATATTTAACTAAAAAATATTGATTGTAAGAGATTGTGTTTTATTTTTAGCCAATGAAGCAGGGGAATCTCCACTTGATATAGCTAAACGGTTAAAGCACACACAGTGTGAAGAGGTGGTACGTCCTATATTTACATATTAAATATTCTAAAGTTATTGTAAGATCTCCACTTACATTTATGTTACTTTAAAAATAAATGGTGATTCTGTTGTGCAGCTTGTACAGTCGTTAGCAGGCAAGTTTAATGCTCATGTGCATGTAGAATATGAATGGAGATTGCATCATGAAGATCTGGATGAAAGTGATGATGATATTGAAGACAAGGTAGGAATATAATATTCAGTCTATATTCTGTTAGTATAATTTCTCAGCATTGTCTTTCTAATGTTGCATTTTTTCAAACATGCTTCCCATCTTAGAAAATGGTAATAAATCAAATCATCTAATGTTTTGACTATTGAATCCTAACTTTCATGTCCAATTCAGTTTACTGATTTCCCCACTGCATTTTGCTCTGGTGTCTGCTGGCCTTAACAAGTGAGCTGCTACTTGCCAAAGTTCAGACCTTGAATGTATTAATCCAGTTTTTCTAAAATCATGCCTATAATATCACTTGAGATGTGTGTCCTGAATTTAAGACTATCCTATTCTGCCTCGTCAATATTATTCACAGTTAATCTTTCTTCCTCCTTGGAAATTTGAACCTAGTCTTGCCTGTTATTCCTTTGAAACTTTTGCATCTCTTAAGTTATGTAAAATGCTGTTAGTGCAATTTTGCACTAATACATGTTGACCAGTATGATTTCTGCATGACCATTCCACTGGTGGTTTTGTTGCCTATTCACGCATCTCTAGAATTCTGCTCCGCAACTCTTCAGTGAATCATTTGTCATAGAATGGTTGCAGCACAGAAGGAGGCCATTCGGCCTGTCGAGCCCGTGCCAGCTCTGCAAGAGCACTACAGCTAATCCCATTTCCCCGCTGTGTTTAAAAAAAAAAAGTTTTTCCTCATGTCGCCTTTGGTTCTTCTGCCAATCACCTTAAATCTGTGTCCTCTGGTTCTGGCCCCCTCCACAATGGGTACTCTGTCTAGACCTCTCATGATTTTGAACACCTCTATCAAATCTTCCATCAACTTTCTCTGCTCTAAGGAGAACGACCCCAGCTTCTCCAGCCTATCCACGTAACTGAAGTCCCTCATCCCCGGGACCATTTTTGTAAATCTTTTCTGCATCCTCTCATCTTTCACATCCTTCCTAAAGTGCGGTACCCAGAATTGGACACACTATTCCAGTTGAGGCCGGTCCAGTGCTTTATAAACGTTCATCATAACTTCCTTGTTTTTGTACTCTATGCCTCTGTTTATGAATCCCAGAATCCCGTAAGCTTTTTTAACCACTTTCTCAACCTGCCCTGCCACCTTCAACGATTTGTGCACATATACCCCCCCCCCCCCCCCCCAGGGGTCTCTCTGTTCATGCACCCCCTTTAGAATTGTACCCTTTAGTTTTTATTGCCTCTTCTCATTCTTCCTACCAAAATGTCTCACTTTGCACTTTTCTGTGTTAAATTTCATTTGCCACGTGTCTACCCATTCCACCAGCCTGTCTATGTCCTCTTAAAGTCCATCACTATCCTCTTCACTGTTCATTATACACAAGTTTTGTCATCTGCAAATTTTTAAATTGTGTTCTGTGCACCCAAATCCAAGTTATTGATATACATCAAGAAAAGCAGTGGTTCTTGTACCAATCCCTGGGGAACCCTACTGTATACCTTCCTCCAGTTTGAAAAACAACCGTTCACCACTACTGTCTGTTTCCTGTCACTAAGCCAATTTTGTATCCATGCTGCCACTGTCCCTTTTATTCCATGGGCATCAACTTTGCTGGAAAGCCTATTATGTGGCACTTTTATCAAACGCCTTTTGGAAGCCCATGTACACCGCATTGCCCTCATCAACCCTCACTGTTACCTCATCAAAAAACTCAAAACAAGTTAGTTAAACACGATTTTCCTTTAACAAATCTGTGCTGGCTTTCCTTAATTAATCCACACTTGTCCAAGTGACTGTTAACTTTGTCCCTGATTATCATTTCGAAAAGCTTCCTCACTACCAAGGTTAAACTGACTGGCCTGGGTTTATCCTTACACTCTTTTTTGAGCAAGGGTGTAACTTTGCAATTCTCCAGTCCTGTGGCATCATCCCCTGTATCTAAGGAGGATTGGAAGATTATGGCCAGTACCTGTGCAATTTTCATTTTTACTTCCCTTAGCATGCTAGGATGCATCCCATCTGCTCCTGGTGACTTATCTATTTTAAATATAGCAAGCCTTTCTAGGACTTCCTGTTTATCAATTTTTATCCCATCCAATATCTCAACTACCTCCTTTTTCACTATGACTTTGGCAGCATTTTCTTCCTTGGTAAAGACAGAGGCAAAGTGCTCATTTAGTCATAAATATTTGCTGCTATCTTGTTTGGCTGAAATTGCTCTCTGCTGTAGTTGATAACTCATCCACTGAGTTTTTGTCAGCTCTGTCCTCTCTCTGATTGTTCTTTGACTTATCTACTTTAGCCCAAAGCTATCCACTCAGCAAATGCTACTACCTCTTACCTCTGGTTCTATCTTTAATGTCTAAGTTGCTATATAAATGCCAGTTCTTTTCCATTTCTTTTCCTCCCCTCTACCCTTGTTTTCTCTTTCTCTCCTTTTGTTCTCTTCTTTATCTCCTTTTTCTCTGTCCCTCATGTTTCTCCATTTCATTTTCTTTTCCTCATTACAATGTTTTTTGCATTGCTCTATTTTATCTATTACTGTTGATGAAGGAAACCATTGGTAAGGTAGCATAGTTTCAGAATAAGGAGTTGCCTATTTAAGATGGAGATGAGGAGGAGCTTCTTCTGAGGGTCGTGAATCTTTGGAATTCTCTACCCCAGAGAACTGTGGAAGCTGAGTCATTGAATATATTCAAGGCTGTGATAGATAGATTCCTGGCCTATCGGAGTCAAGGGTTATGGGAACAGGCAGAAAAGTGGAGTTGAGGCCAAGATCAGATCAGCCATAATCTTATTGAATAGCGGAGCAGGCTTGAGGGGCCATATGGCCTACTGCTGTTCCTATTTCTTATGTTTCTTATGTAGCATGGTACTCTCTCTAGAGAAGGACCCCTTTACTTTAGATGTCCTGACACTATCCAGGATTATACTGCTGAAGCAATTTTGGTGCTGGTCTCCTCTGAGTACCCTTCAGACTATGATCCCTCCAAGATAGTCATTTCAAAGTGTATAAAGTGTATAAAGTCTCACAAACCATAACTCAAGAAAATATCTTAAAAAGAGTCTAGCTTTATACTACCATATCCCCCTACTGTGGAAGACTGTACTTAATGTTTTTGTCCTTTTGTGGTTTGTCTTACTCAAAGTGCCAAACATACCAATGTAGTACTGCAGAATAAAATAGAGTATGTTGCATGGTTGGTGTCAGTGATACTGTGTAAATGAATGTGTCTAATGAAAGTTTTTAAACCCCATTGCAATTTTAACAAAACCTATCCTTTTCAGCAATCCAGTCCCAATAGACCTATCAGTTTCTATCAATTATCATATCAGTCGGGAGCAAACCAGCTTCAGCCTCTGACTCCTCTTGCAGTCCTGACAAGAGATTCAGTCAACTCCATGAAAGATAAACAGCGACCATTCATTCCAAGTATGCTGAATAATGAGACATATGGAACTGTACTGAGCTCCAGTCCCCCTCCTTCTGTAATTGATGCACCTCCACTTCCACCAAGGAACACGAGTAAAGGTGAGCCATATACATCTGATGTGTATTGATGTGTATCGTTACTTAAGTTCAAATTGTAAGATTTCCACTTTGTTTTTCTGGTCTAGATTTTTCTCTATAAAGAGCTCTGGAAACTTGGCTGAATTTTAATATGGAGGAGCGGGTGGGGGGTGTGAGAGCAGGTGAAATTGACAGCACGTCAGGAAGCCGGCTCCAACCCACCGACTTCCAGATTTCCCTCGCGCGTGTTAGGCTGTGTGTGCGCAACCCCCTTGGGAGAGACAAGTTGCCAATTAATATATGCTAATTGCTCAATTAGAGTGATATTGCCACAGATTTATCAGTTTAACTTGATCCACTGGATTCCCGGGCTTCCTGAAACTCGTCAATGAAAGCAAGGTAAGAACACTGGCAATTGAGGGGTTCAATCAATTTCTGGGAAATATGGGACTGCATACTCATTACTCAGAGCTACTTTCTTACCTGCTAGTGGGAAAGAGTGTTCACAGTACTTTTGCTGAGAGTTGACTTTCTACAATTTGGAGGTACCTGTATTTTTTTTGGAGGTTTGATCTATCGCATCATGATGGATGCCGCATATGTTGCCTTAGATTGGACCTCAGATGAGGACCAAGATGATTAACAGCAGCAACCAGCTGGCTGCAGACCTGTAGCTGCACAGGAGAGAGAGGAGCAGCAGAGAGCTGCAACTCGCAGGAGGCTATAGCCACTACACATGGTCTACAGACAGTGGGTTAGCTTCCTTGACATATCTGATCATCAGTATCTCAGGAGGCTCAGAATGTCTCATTAAGTAGTGGCAGACATCTGGAGCCTCCTAGAAGTCGTCCTGCTGCCAGCTGGATCTAGTCACCATGCTTTACCAGTGGCTGTCGAGGCCACCAACACCCGCAACTGTTTTGCCTCTGGATCCTTCCAGGGCTCTATGGGAGATCCCAAATCAGCGACCCACAAATGCACAAGACAGGTGACTGATGGCTTATTTGCCAGGGCCACCAATTATGTCAATTTTGCATGCAATGATGACAATCGGAATGAGCGGGCGCTTGGCTTTGTGGCTCTAGCTGACCTCCCACAGGTGCAGGGTGTCATCGACTGCACACACCTGGCAATCACTACAAGGACTTCCACTCCATCAATGTGCTGCTGGTGTGCAACCATAAAAATATCTTTATGCATGAGTGCACAAAATTCCTGGCAGCTGCCTTGATGCTTTCGTCATTGCGACAGTCCAACCTCCTTGATGTCCTCGCACCTGGAAGCAGAGTTATCAAGTTATCAGGTGGCTGCTAGCAGACAAGGGATGTCCACTTAATACACGGCTGATGACACCTCAGCAACCTGAGGAATGACACCCAAGAATGCTACAATCAGTGCTATAGCACCACCGGATGTGTCATCGAACAAGCTATTGGCATGCTGAAGATGCGTTTCAGGTGCCTGGATAGCTATGCACTAGCCAGAGTCTTCAGAATGGTCGTTGTGTGCTGCGTTGTGCACAACATTGCGCAGCAGCGAGTTCTGGACCTGCAGGAGGAACAAGGTGCCGATCCTCTTCGGAGGGTTCCGAGGAGTAGAAAAGTGATGATAGTAATGTATCACCAGCTGTGTGCATTGCTCCAAGGGCTGTCCTAATTATTGCATGGTTTACTAGAGTTCCACCAGTGCACCAATCTCTCAACCATATGCAACCACCTCCTCCCCTAAATGCCACTAACACAAAGCAGTCCTGCAAACAACCAACCATCCCTTTCACATCCCCCCCCCCCCCCAATTGGTTGCTGTTAATTCATTTCTTCTCATTCATCAAACAACTTAAAAGTCCACTAGCCAGCCAGCAACCAAGAATGGGAGAGACGGGAAAATGGTGCAAAGAATAATAATTATACGCTTCAAGTAAAGAACAGAAACTTAATATAACAATGTGTAAGACACCCTTGTGTAACTACAAATCTTTAATCTTCCTTTTCCTAGCACTCCTACATGATGCAACCACCTGTGAATTGAACAGAGGTAGAGGCAAGCTGCTCAAAACACTGCAATGACTGCTGAGATAGACTTGGCTGAAGTCCTCTGCGTTTTGGAGCCCATGAGATCTCTGCCAAAGACTGCTCTATCTGCACCTGTGCAGGGGCAGACTCTTCTGTCAGAACACAAGGCAGCATGTTGGGTACTGACGGGGTGGGGGAGATAGCAACAGGTCAGACGTGTAAGTGCTTTGAGTGGAGTCTCCACTTCCATGTCTCCATCATCCCTCTCATGGCCCAGCCGTACTTCACTGCTACCACTGTGCTGGAGCAAAGTTTGCTGTAGATCTCTGGGGCGTTGCAAGGCCAAGGATAGGGAATCTGTCACCCTAGTTAAAGTGGCATCCAGAGTCCGCAAGCCCTTGCTCAAGGTCTGCATATACTTATATGATTGCTGTGTTTGATGTTCCATGCAGTTGGCCATTCTATCCCTGCAAGAAGATATTGCAATGCTTGAAGGTTCGACTATCTGAGCTGGTACATGGTCTGCTTGAGTCATGTGACGGTGCACCCTCAGAAGGATTGAGCTCCACTGAGGAATCGTCGTCCATGACTTCCACCAACATCTGCTGCACGCTTGCAGACCCTGTGTGAGATAAAAGACATGAATGAGTATTGGCAAGATAAGAATGATGGAGAGCATTTGTTGACGAGTATCAGGGAGAGGCATGACATTCCATAAGGATGAGGGTGAGTGTCAGTGGCGGATGGATAGATGGTGATGTGAGGAAGTGCATAGGCAGAGAGGGATGGGTATACCTGCAAGGTAAGTGGGTATGAGGAGTGATGTCCTGGAGTAGCTTGAGAAGGCAGAGTGAGGGAATGGGGTGATGCGCTCAGCAGGATGTAGGTAAATATGCCACTTACTCACCTTTCCTGACCTGGTTAGATCATTAAACCACTTCCTGCACTGCATCCAAGAACATGCCACTGTGCTGCTGACCTCCTCGGCAACCTCCAATCATGCCGCCTTGGTCTCTGCCACAAGTTTCCTCCTCCAATTGCTGAGGATAGTATCTCCCTCTGGCTCCTCACAGCCCCAGCAACGCATCCAGCGAGGTTTCATTGAAACAGGCTGCAGTCTGAGTGTCTCGCTTCCATTTCTCACCTTCCAATCAATTTTTTCAACTTGCCTCTTCGGATTGTCCCGTTAAATGCTGGCATTGAGATCGTGTTATGCAAGTCTACATCAAGACTACTTTGCTGAAACCCAGAAGTAAAATGATAATGAGGTGGCTGCATTAAAAAGCCAGTGACAGATGCGCTTAACATACTTCCGGATTTCCCGTGTGATATCGGACCCCCTCCCCTGTTCCCAGCGCATCTCAGGTGAAATCGGAATTGCAAATCTCAAGGTGCAACCAACTAGCTAAATGGTTTGTATGATGAAACATGCCACTTAGCTAGTCCATCATACATTTCAATTGCATTATTTCTTGAAAGGGATTGTTAGGTCTAAGTATGAGTCATGCCTGATAAAGGAGTAGTAACAAATGCAGCATTAATGTTGTCATACAAGTATGTGTTTGAAGATTTTGCCATAAAACCTATGAAGTGACTGAGGCACTGAAAAAATTAGTGGAACATTAAAAATGGTTCCATGTTCTTGCAGTGTAGAAAATAGTGGTAATGATCCAATCCTGTGCTCCCAACAAGTATCTGTGCTTGTGGGGCTGGAGGTACCCCCACGCTCCTTGATGGTAGTGTAGAATTGTAGAATTATCCCTGATGTAGGGAAACGTTGGGCCCAAGTTTCCACATGATTTGCGCCTGATTTTTAGGAGCAACTGGTGGAGAACGGACTATCTTAGAAATCGCAATTCTCCACTTTTTTTTTTCTGCAGTTCTAGTGAGGTAGAACAGTTCTACTTTAGAACAGAATTTTTTCTTCAAAAGGGGGCGTGTCTGGCCACTGACGCCTGATTTCAAAGTTTCCACAGTGAAAATGTACTCCAAACTAAAGTAGAATGGAGCAAGTGAAGATTTTTGTAGAACTGAAAAAACCTGTTCTACACATTAAAAAATCAGGCGCAGGTTACAAATTAGGCGTCCAGAACGAGGTGGGGGGGGAGGGGGGGGGGAAGGGAACTCATTAAATTCGACAATAAATCCTTATTTATACTTCTACAAATATTATACAAATAAATCCAACCTGAATAAACATTTATAAGCAAAGAAAAGATTAAATAAACCATCTTCCTACCTGTGTGAAAGTGCTTCAGCCATCGTTCGAAGGAAACCGCCGTTTGTTGCCGCGCAGGGGAGGGAGGGGAAGGAGACAGCGGCTTGTTGCCGCGCAGGGAAGGGAGGGGAAGGAGACAGCGGCTTGTTGCCGTGGAGAGAGGGGAGGAAGGGGAAGGAGACAGCGGCTTGTTGCCGTGGAGGGAGGGGAAGGAGACAGCGGCTTGTTGCCGTGGAGAGAGGGGAGGAAGGGGAAGGAGACAGCGGCTTGTTGCCGTGGAGGGAGGGGAAGGAGACAGCGGCTTGTTGCCGTGGAGAGAGGGGAGGAAGGGGAAGGAGACAGCGGCTTGTTGCCGCGCAGGTGAAGGAGGGGAAGGAGACAGCGGCTTGTTGCCGCGCAGAGGAGGGAGGGGAAGGAGACAGCGGCTTGTTGCCGCGCAGAGGAGGGCGGGGAAGGAGACAGCGGCTTGTTGCCGCGCAGAGGAGGGCGGGGAAGGAGACAGCGGCTTGTTGCCGCGCAGAGGAGGGAGGGGAAGGAGACAGCGGCTTGTTGCCGTGGAGGGAGGGGAAGGAGACAGCGGCTTGTTGCCGTGCAGAGGAGGGAGGGGAAGGAGACAGCGGCTTGTTGCCGCGCAGAGGAGGGCGGGGAAGGAGACAGCGGCTTGTTGCCGCGCAGGGGAGGGGAGGGAGCGGAAGGAGACAGCCGTTTGTTGCCGCGGAGGGGAGGGAGGGGAAGGAGACAGTGAGAAGGGAAGTCTCAGTGCTGATGTGCTGATGGCAATGTGATTTTATTAAAAAATGTTCAAAAATTAAACAGCTACAAAGAACTACAAAAATGGCCGAGTGCCAATGTTTTTTTTCACACTGAGCATGCGCGAACGCTCCAACGCTCACGCGCAGCATTGCCAGCAGGAAAAAAACTAATTTAAATAGTACCCGCCCCCTCCCACTTACAAAATCGGCGTGAGTGTAGGCTCCTCCCCCCGGGCGCCGCGCCAAACAGACAAGGATCTGCAAAGCGCTCGAGAATAGTGCGTTTTTTTTCTGGCGCCGTTTTAGGCGCGAAAAACAGGGGCCCAGCTCGGAGGGGCGCCCGTTTTTTATCCTGTGGAAACTTGGGCCCATTATACCTATGCTCAATGGGGGAAAAAGTACCTAAGCAGAATATGGTCCCAAGTTTGTTGAGCGGTGAAGGAAATTGCTGAGATGGATGTAGAAGTGTATTTTGTGTGAACCCAGAATATGTGATTATAAGTTGAAGAATATGTGCCTAAATGTAAGGATTTTTTTTTTACACATTTATGTATGAATTATGCTGCCGCTACAAATGGTGACTCAATTGAAGCATCCAAGAGTGAAGGATTGATTGCTGATTCAGGAAAGAGTAAAGCAACATGTGTTTGCTTCTGAAATGAATTCTGATGATGTAGTGAGCAAGTTTTGCAAAATGGCCTCGACTTTGTTCCTACATTATGTTATTGTGCAGTAGATACACTGGGGAATGCACAGCAATAGTACTAATGTGACTTTTCATCTGCAATAATGACCATCAGTCGCACAAGTTGTGGAAAAGTCATGCACAAGTTTTCGTCTGGTTTCCTAAAATAATGTTGTACTTCAAACTCAATTCCTTTGGTAAGATGAATCAAATTCTGCAGCAAGCGAATTTGTAGATTCACTGACATGTCACCAATTGGCCTACACATAGTTATGTCTTAGAATTTTTAGAATTTAAAAAAGCACAAGTATAGAGAGTGCCATTTAAACAATAAGCTCACAGTCCTTGATGAACCAGAACAATTTAATTATCTTGTTTAAAAAAGAAAAATCCCTGCAAATTCTGGAAATTTGAAATAAAGAAAATACAGAAGGTACAGAGCAGATTTTGGGACTCCAAGATAAGCAAGTCCATTTACAATCAAAATTAAGTGGGGAGGGTGAAAAGAGAGAAGACAACAACAGGTAAAAATAGAAAGTCAAGAAAGCCTGACTTCTGTCACAAGCAATGGGTTAAGTGAAAAAAAAATTTTAAGTTGGAAGGAGGTAAAGCACTGATTACCAAGATTATGCCAAGTACGTATTGCAATCCTTCATAGTTTTGTGACCAATACAATTGGAGGTAATTGTAGCTCAGTCATTAACATATTCTCCTTGACATGAGTCAGTTATGTGCATTGCTGAAGTGTTGCAACTTTGATGCTTGCCTCCAGATGATTCCTTATGTAATCTAAAGCATCTTTAACGTAGTACAGGTTGGATCTCCCTTATCCAGGACTCCCTTATCCGGCACCACCCCTCGTCCGGCATGTTTCTGGTGGTCGGGAGCGCATGCGCAGAATGCGGCCGACCTCCATCTTGACTTTGGGGCCTGCCGACACACGGCCCACCCACATACTGCCCGCCAGGTGCCTGCCGACACTTCGCAGCTTGTCGACACTTCGGGCCCGCCCGGGACACCTCGGCGTGACCTCCCTTTATCCGACAAAATCCCTTATACGGCACAGGCCAGATCCTGAGGGTGCCAGATAAGGGAGGTTCAACCTGTAAAACGTCGCAAGGTGCTTCACAGGAGTGTTATCAAATTTGGCACCGAGCCGCATAAGGAGCTATTGGGACAGGTGAGTATATGTTTTAAGGAGCATCTTAAAGGAAGAAAGGGAGGTTTAGGGAGGGAATTCCAGAGCTTAGGGCATCGGCTGCTGAAAACATGCTGCTAATGGGGACCAATTAAAATCAGGGATACGCAAAAGGCCAGAATTGGAGGAACGCATCAAGGAGTTGTAGGGCTGGAGGAGATTAGAGATAGGGAGGGATTTGAAAACTGGATGAAAATTTTAAAATCGACGTTGCTAAACCGGGAGCCAATGTAGGTCAACGAGCACAGGGCTGATGGGTGAATGGGACTTGGTGCACATTAGGACACGGGCAGTGGAGTTTCGAATGACCTCAAGTTTACGGAGGGTGGAAGTTGGGAGGCTAGCCAGGAGTACGTTGGAATAGTCAAGTCTAGAGGTAACAAAGGCATGGATGAGGGTTTTAGCATCAAGTGAGCTGAGGCAGGGGCAGAGTGGGGCGATGTTACGGAGGTGGAAATAGGCAGTCTTGGTGATGGCACGGATATGCGGTCGGAAGCTCATCTTGGAGACACATTCGACACCAAGGTTGCGAACAGTTTGGTTCAGTCTCAGTCAATTGCCAGGGAGTGGATGGAGTCGGTGGCTAGGGAACAGAGTTTATGGCGGGAACCAAAGAACAATGGCTTCGGTCTTCCCAATATTTAGTTGGAGGAAATGTCTGCTCATCCAGTCCTGGATGTCTGACAAGCCGTCTGACCATTTGGAGACAACGGAGGGGTCGCGAGAAGTGGTGAGGTAGAAAGGGGTGTCGTCAGTGTACATTGTGTTTTCGGATGGTATCGTTGAGAGGCAGAATGTAGATGAGAAATGGGAGGGGGCTAAGGATAGATCCTGGCGGGGAGAGGGGGGGTGAGGGCGGACGGCGGACCAGAAATTGGGAAGAGAAGCCATTGTAGGTGATTGTCTGGCCTACGACTGGATAGAGTGGAACTAGGCGAATGCAATCTCACGCAACTGGACGACGGTGGTGAAGGCGTTGGAAGTGGATAGTGTGGTCAACTGTGTCAAAGGCCACAGACAGGTCGAGAAGGCCAAGGAGGGATAGTTTACCACTGTAAGATGCAATTTATGACTGAAGAGCCCTTTCGCAGGGCGGAAACCTGATTGGAGTGATTCAAACATGGAATAAAAACAGAACAGAAACAGAAAATGCTGGAAATACTCGACATGTCAGGCAGCATCTGAGGAGAGAAACCGGGTTAACGTTTCAGGTCGATGAGTTTTCATCAGAACTGAAAAACGTTAAGAGATGTAACAGAGGTAGGGAAAGGGTGGAAGGCAGGAGAGATTAAATGACAAAAGAGATGATGGTGTATGGCAAAAGGAGATGGTAATGGGACAAGTACAGAAACAAAAGATGGGTCTAGAGGAGGTGTAAATGATATATCAGAATCATCAGCAACAGCTGCCATCCGAAAAAATGAGGGCAGAGATTATTATCTGAAATTGTTGAATTTATTGTTGAGTCTGGAAGACTGTAAAGTGCCTAATAGAAAGATGAGGTGCTGTTCCTTGAGCTTGCTTTGAGCTTCATTGGAACAGTGTAGGAGGCTGAGGTCAGAGTGGAAATGGACCGAAGAATTAATATGACCGGTGAAATTACATTCAAACGTGGAGTTCAGGAAAGGTGGGCACAGATTTGGGAGGCGACAGCACGTTCAGTGACTGGAGAGGAAAGGGAGGTTGGTAAGGGGGTGGTAGTCTGCAAGGACGGAGGAGTAAAGGTTCCATGTAATTTATTTTTGGGCTGCATGGCTCATTCAAAATACCGCGATTGCGTGGTTTTGCTATTGAAAAGCCAGCTGTGAGGGACTCTTGGAGCGCTGCACAGCTATGCGACCGCACAGCTTACAGGATGCATTGGTCGAGGGTTGTTTTTTTGAGAGGGGTGATGGCAGATTTGAAGGAGAGGGGGGACAGTACCTGATGAGAGAACCGTTAACAATATCAGCTAACGTGGGGGCAGGAAGGGAAGTTGGGTGATCAGTAGTTTAGTGGGAATATGGTTGAGGGAGCAGGAGTTGGGTCTCCTGGACAAGCTGAGTTTGGCGAGGACATGAAGGGAGATCGGAGAAAAACAAGAGAAAGATACGAGTTCAAGGCTAGGGCAGGAGGGAACTGTTGAGGAAGTTTGGCCCGATGGGGAAGGAGGGAAGTGGCAGAGGCAGCGGTACGGATTATCAGTGGAAGGAAAATTGCATCAAAACAGCAGACCTTACAAAGTCAGCTTGGCTAAGCATCTGACTCACTTCTGAGTCAGAAGGTGTTGCGTTCCGGCCCCACTATTCATAATGAGCAAGGTGTCCTAGCCAACAGTCCTCCCTTAGCCAACATCACCAAAATAAGATTAATTGGTCATTCATTTCTTTGCTGTTTGTGGTGCTTTGCTATGTGCAAGTTGGCTGGTACACAGACAAGTAACTGTACTTCAAAATAACCACACTGGTTGTAAAGTGCTTTTGGACATCCTGAGATGTGATGAGGTGCTATATAATAATCATTTCTTTCCTTACAAGTCTTACAAATCTTTTGCAAAACCTACAGAAAATAAACTGGGGAGTTGTTTTTCTGGTCCAGTCATGTAAAAAAAATGTTGCGCAGCTCAATGTGCTGTCAATGATAGAAAAGAATTGAGTGCGGATTCCAGAATGATGCGAGATATATATACAGCTGAGGAAGGTTCCCTCGGTATGCATTAAATCTTAAAAGGACAGGTGCCATTTCACTGCCACAAATAGTGGAATATTCTATTTGCTGTGAAGATTGATAAAGAATAATAAATATGCTGAGATTGGACCATTTCTGGTGTCATTGTGTAAATAGGATGCAAGACCTTTGAATCTAGATGCCTCGCAATGCACATTCTGTAACTTATGGTAAGTTAAATTTAGATTGTTGATACAGAAATTACTTTTATTTGCAAAGAATGGTATTGATGAAATGAACAATTTATAAAAATATAAGACAAAGGTTATGATACGTTATGCGATCTGAGTTTAATTTGATTGTATTTTGATTTTAGTCCAATCTTCGGTTCCTGGTGTTCAAACAACCACTTCATCCGGTGTTTGGAAGCCTGCATCACTCGGAATGGATACTGCAAGCAGGCAGCGGTCTGCTTCAGACCCACCAAACCTTCATCCACCTGTACCACCAGTCCGGGTAACATCAGCAACAGCAAGTATGTGTCTGGTTATTGATCTTCTAATATTTTGGTCAACATCTATCTTGTTAGGCACTTGAGTTTAGTGGCATTATAATTATTTAAAATTACATTTTATTTTCCCTTTTTTCTTAATTGTGCTGTTTCTACATTGCACAGACACATTTGATTAGATTTTGAACTTGACAGTCGTTCCTGGTAAGATAGTCTGTTAATGTAGAGAAATGAAAGCTGAATAGAAGTCCATTTTACTACTGCTGGATTTTTTAAAAAGCAGTGCGTGTATGAAACGGTCAGTTGCAGACATAGCAAATGGCCTACTGGTACCTAATTGTCCATGTACAAAGCATTTGCAAGTAGTGTTTTGTGCACCCGTGAACAGTCTGTTCTGCATTTTTCAAAGAATATATAAATGCCTTAACCATGTTTGGTTTTAGACTGGGCATCCTACTGGTAACTGAAGAGGAGCCGTTGCTACATAATGATTGTAGCAGTCATTAAAAATATGTAAGACTGAGATGTTTTCAAGTTAATGTCATTTCATATTTGACATTCCAATAGGATTGTTGTTTTTATACATTTTTTTTATCCCATTCGTATCATCCAAAACTACAGACACTTAGGGCTCAGTTGGCCACAAAATTTCTGGCATACTTGCCAGAGATGCGCCAGTTTTCCACGCGTGGAAGTGCGCCAAAAATCTTCAGGCCAATTTTGGCCGCTGTCCCAGGTCTTCTAGCTGCTGGCGCGTGGTATGGGGACTGGGTCTGTGGGTGGAGCCAGCGTCCTGCGCTGGAAACCGTGCCGGAACGCTGGACACGCGCAGTAGGATCGGGATTGCCGTGATTGGGCATGCGCAGTAGAATCGGGTCAGTGGGTGAGTGAGAGAGCTGTAGTTTTAACTGACCGCACATGCTCAGTAGAATCGGGCTGCCGTTAGTGGAGAAGTTAGGAAAATCAATAAGCACAACAATCGCTGCCCAGCCCCCTCCCCCCGACAGAATCAAAAAGCAACATTGCAGCTTATTGTTTATCAGATCCAGCGGGTCTTCTGTTTTGTATCAGAGAATTGAGTCATCCCCCCCTTCAGCCTCCCGATACTTTGCCGCGTTTCTGCCGAGCCCAGCCTCGCCTCTCCCTCCACCCCCCACCCTTCCCTTCAGCCTCCCATACTTTGTCACGTTTCTGCCCAGCCCAGCCTCTCTTCCCCCCTCCCCCCTCCCTTCAGCCTCCCGATGCATCTTTGCCGGCCGCATCTTTCCCAGGCTGAATGGTCTCCCGTACAGGCCGGCCCGCTGCCTTCCCCGGCCGAGTTCAATTCAAGGTAGGATTTACTGCTATTATTTATTTGTTATTCCATTGTTTACCTAAGTTCTTTATTTTTATAGTTATTTCAAATTTTATTTGCAACGTTTGGTGCTTAGGTGCAGGTCCTTACCTACTTACCTGTGCCGATTTCTTAACTGTCCGCAAGGTTTTTCAGAGCTGGCCACATACGCTGACCTAAGTGGATTTGGAGTAACTTTTAGCTGGCCAGAATTGCCTAAATGGCCAAAACTGGCGTAAGTGGCTGGGAGAAAAAAAACCTGAACTTAAAAAAAAATCATATCTGAGTTACTCTGGAGCAAGTTAATTGGGGAAAATTGTGTTTTTTTTAACTTACCCCAGAAAAAGCAACTTAGTCCAAAAAAAATTGGAGCAAGTCATGGTCAAAATTGGGCCCTAAGATTCAGTTGATATGATAGGAAGCTAATGTAAAAACTTCCATGGCACATGCCAATGATGTTCCAAGAGCCACCTGCTAGGGGGTGCTAAAATGCAACCAAAGATGGGCTATATATTTTGTTTCTATTCCACAGTCAAACTTTCACTATGATGAGCTGATTTGTTTGAGTGAGTGACTTCACTGTGTGGGAGAAGCCAGAGTACAAATGTCAGCTGGTTTTTAAATCCATGTCACTTAATACCAGGTTATGGTTCTGGTATTCTATCAAATTATTCTGTATCAATTAGTTTGTGAAAACTGCTGTCAAATTTATTAGCAAAAAAGTAAGATATTTCCCATGTTTTAAAAATGTTCATATCCTGATGAAATCCGTCTGGTTTGTTGGAAAGATGCACATTACATGCTTCTTTGCCTGCCCCGCACTATCCCACTCACCCATCCCCCTGGCCTTGCTGGCCTCCAGTCCCCCCCAATGCCTCAAATTTAAAATTCTCATCCTTGTGTTTAAAACCCTTCATGGCCTCGCTCGTTTCTATAACCTCTTCCAGTTCTACAATCACTGCAATATCTCACCCCTCCCCCACAAACTCTCTGTTCCTTGGAGTCTGGCCTCTTGTACATACTGTCTCGCCTTGCTCCACCATTGGCAGCCTTACTTGCAGCCGCCTAGGCCCCACGGTCTGAAATTCCCTCCCTGAACCCTTCTTTAACCCTCTCCTTCTTTAACACCCTCCTTAAAACCCGGATCTTCAATCATACTTTTGGCCATCTTTTTTGACTGCACGTGAATTTTGTCCTCGTGACTCTCAAGTGCCTTCGGATAATTTTTCGAGTAATGAAAGTTGTTGTAGTACATTTCATTTGATCTCGACCATAGAATATCTCCTGTATAGAAGAAATTATTCCATTATATAGTTATATTGATTTTGAGACTCTTGCTTGAACACCTTGCTGTTACAAGGTTCTCACTTCCTCACGACAGAATGAAGGCTGTGAGAAACTAAGTGGCTGGGGAGAACTAACCAAAATATTAGCCTATTAAAGGGGAAGTGATGTTCAGAGAGAGTACTTATTGTTCCCCTGTTTTATAAGGAATAAAAAATATAATTACAAGAATCATATGTAGTGTTTTATAGAATGTTGACTATTATCTCCATGGAAATCTTTGAATTGAGTCTTCATACCTCCTAGGCCACTCTGTGACCTATTTGATGTGGAGTGTTTCAGAGAAGCTCCATTAAAAATAATGGACCTGAGAATCAATCTGAAGCCATAGGAAACTATGTTAATAGCTGGGCATGCAGAGTATCCTCATAGACTTCACTTTGCCTTTGTTATTTTTTTTATCTTTAAGACCCTTCACCACCAACTCCAGTAGCAAAGACGAGCAGTGTTATTGAAGCAATGAGTCTGCAGGTAAAACAATCACAACCCCAACAGCAGCAACAAGGTTCTCCGCAGCAAGCTGCTCAGAATAAAAAAACACTGCCGCCACCACTGCCTCCACAGCCACCACTTCGCATTTCACAGCAGAAATCATCATCCAGGTAATAGGTTTTATATGTGTAGCTTGTGGCTGCAATCTTTCTTTTACTTCATTGTGGCAATGCACATCTATAGCTAAAATATGGTGAATGGCATTTAATTGCATTGACATGATTGTGGTGACAAAACTTTGGTGATATTTGGAAGAAAGTTGCACGAAGGGATTGTAGATTTTGTAGCTGGATGAGCTGTGACAAACAAATAGTCTTCCTCATCTATAATTATCTTGTGACCTCCAAATAAAATTCTTTGTTCCATTCTTGGTTTGGCCTAGAAATTTCTTCATCAGTACCGCATTGTGTTCCCTTTTCTATCCTGTAACACATTCTCTGATAACTTTCTCCCCCACTCTGATCAAAAACAGCAATTATGGCTGAAAAGTATGAGGGAAATAAATAAAAGTGGAAAACTGCATGGGAAGATAGAAAAATATATATTATGGGGTTTTCGGTTGTGGTGAATCTCACTAGTTCTCGGTTATAGTGAATCTCACTTCTTCTCTGTCATAGCGTGTTTCCTGTATATAATAAATCATTCTATTATGGTTCTATGGATTTTGAGAGACTCTGCTTGGCCATCTTGCTAATACAAGATCCCCACTTCCTAAGCTGTGTGAAGCAAAGTGGCTGGGGAGAATTAACCAAAATAATTACATGAAGTAAAATATATGACAATTAATTTTTATGCTCATTTTAGAACATCTTTGTCATCTGTTCACAGTTCTGATCGAACATCTACAGTTAAAAGACCATCCACGGTACCTGGATCTGTACAATCACTGCAGTCAGGTGAATAAACATTTTTTTAAATCAGGAACTCAACATGGTGGATTCTATAAATGAGAGATCTAACCACAGTGAAAGTGAACTACACAGTTACATTTTACAGTCTGTCAGTTATCTACACTCACTTTGTTTAGAGTGTTTCAGTGTTGCTATGCCTCATATTTTTGATCACTTGTAGCTGACTGAATAGCTCATGAACAAGGAAACTTGCATGAGTGCAGGTATTTCTATGTTGAGTATTAGGTAATCAGATTTTGTGTTTATTTTTTTTTTAATTGCAATTTTTCTCACCAAGTTGAAAAAGGCATCACTAATCTGTTGTGATATGACTTGGAAACACGGTGAATATTTCCAGATGTTTTCCGTATGTTTTGACGATATATATTTAAAAACAGTTGGAAGGTCCCACCCTCTTCCAATTTTCTCACATTTTCCCCGGAGGTGGTGGCTTATGCTTGGGTGGTGGAACCATGCCAAGTGCCCATCTTTTACATGTGAGGCTTGGTAGTGAGCGTTGGCAGCATACTTTAATCTATGCCCTGTAGATCAATATATATGGCTTAGTGGTAGCACTCTCGCTTCAGAGTCATAATGTCATGGGTTCAAGTGCCACTCCAGAGATTTGGAACAAATAACTAGGCTGATACTTTAATGCAGTGCTATGAGGGGGTGCTGCACTGTCGGAGGTATTGTAATTTGGATGAGGCATTAAACCATCCTCTAAGATGGACATAAAAGATCTCGTGGCACTGTTCAAAGAAGAACATTTATGCCTCAACCAACACCAACAAAATAGATCATCTTGTAATTCATCTCATTGCTGTTTGTGGGACCTTTCAGTGTGTCGATTGATTGCCACGTTGCCCTACACTGACTACACTTCAGAAAATGGCTGTGAAGCACTTTGGGTTGTGAAAGGTGCTTTATAAATGCAAGTTTGTTGCATAGGATCTTGTCCGAAAACAAAATAGGAAAAATAAAATTGTTTCAACTTACAAAACTATTTGTTCAACATTTCATTGAGAGTTGCTATTTGTTCACACTCCAATAGGAGATGCTTTCCTGGGGCCCGACACTGCACCAAAAAAGCCAGGACATGCACCTAATTCTGCAAATCTAAACAAAGCCCCAGCACCAATGCCACGAAAGTCTCAACTGGTATGTATTGGACAACCACTCCAAAAAATCTTGGGTTTCTTTCCTGTCTTGCTTTGTAACCTTTTTAACTTTGGTATCAAATTCATTTCCAGTAAGCTACTTTAGTAGTTTAATTTTTAATACTATACTTATCTGTTAATGAAAAAAGGAGTGGTTTATAAAACAGCTCCATTATTTTTTTTTTTAAATTCACGTGCAGGCCAATTCTCATCTTCTATCTCACTATTTACTTGGGGGTTCATCTCGTAGAGACTGTTATCAAGACTTCTGATGTTACAATCCTCTTGAAATCCTCTTGACATTACTGACAATTGAAAGAATAAACTAGGGTTAGTGTGCAAAGGTGTATGTAGTAGTAGAAGAAAGTCTCGACTGGAGAATGGAATTTTAATTGTAAGTTTCTGAAAAGTCATGTAGTCTTCAATATGAGTGCAAATTAAATGGATTCAAATTACATAGAATACACAACACAGAAACAGGCCATTCGGCCCAACTAGTCCATGCCAGCATTTATGCTCCACTAGAGTCTCCTCCTGTCTTCCCTCATCTAACTCTTGTCAGCATAAGCCTCTAATCCCTTCGCCCTCATGCTAATCTAGCCTCCCCTTAAATGCATCTATACTATTTGCTTCAACCATTCCCTGCGGTAGCGAGTTCCACATTCTCATCACCTTCTGTGTAAAGAGGTTTCTTCTGAATTCCTTATTGATTTCTTGATGACTATCTTATATTGATCGCCTCTAGTTACGCTCATCCCACAAGTGTGGACAGTCTCTCTGTATCCACTCTATCAAAACCTTTCATAATTTTAAAAACCTCTATTCGATCACCCCTGCTCATCCTTTCCTGATGTGTATACCCTCGCATTTCTGATATCATCCTTATAAATCCTTTTTGCACCCTCTCCAGTGCATCTATATCCTTTTTAGAATATGGTGACCAGTATACATCATTGTACACAGTACTCCACAAGTGTGGTCTAACCAAAGTTCTATACAAGTTTAGCTTAACTTCTCTTTTTCAATTCAATCCCTCTAGAAATAAACCCTAGTGCTTGGTTTGCTTTTTTAATGGCCGTGTTAACCCGTGTCACTACTTTTAGTGACTTGTGTATTTGTACACTGAGATCCTTTTGTTCTTGTACCCCATTTAGATTAGTATTTTCCAAGTAATATGTGACATCCCTATTTTTCTTACCAAAATGTACTCATATTTATCTGATAAATTTAATTTGCCAATTATATGCCCACTGCAAGATTATTGATGTTGCCTTGTAATTTGTTGCAGTCCCCCTCAGTATTACTATCTCCCCCCCCCCCCCACCCCCACCCCCACCCCCACCCCCCAAACATTTGGTGCTATCTGCAAATTTAGAAATTGTGTTTTTGATTCCAAAGTCTAAATCGTTAAAACAAATTGTGAACAACAGTGGTCCCAGCACTACTACTTGTGGAACACCACTTCCCATCTTCTGTCACTTGTGAATAGCTACCCTTTACTCCCTACTCTCTGCTTTCTGTCTTGAAGCGAGCTAGTTATCCATTCTGCTACTTGTCCCCTGACTACACATTCTCTGACCTTATTCATTAGTCTATTATGTGGTACCTTGTCGAAGGCCCTTTGAAAATCTAGAGAAAAATTATCCATTTAAGCCAGTCTTTGTCACAGAAACAGATGACTGAAGCAGTCAAGCTAGTTCAGAACCAACAACAGTGGAGTGAATTCATTCAGCCCCATCGTCGATACTGAGCTGACAGACAGGAAGTTAGTACTAGTAGTATGTGTTGTATACTAGTTTGGCAGACTCCCTTTAACATTTGGAATATCCAACATTATTGAAGTTGTGCCATTGTGCATTCTTGAATTATATAATCAAAATTATTTTACACGCTTATAGACATTTGCTTTAAAAATGTTAAATCTTCAAGAAACTTTAGAACTATAAACTTCTTTTAGATAGCCATTTATTTAATTCAACCTGGCTTTGTATTTGTAGTCTGCTTTGTTCTGTGATAGTTCATTTGTTTTTTTATTATTTTAGATGAAATCAAAACCAAGACGAGTGAAAGCAATTTATAACTGTAGTGCAGATAACCCCGATGAGCTCACTTTCTCAGAGGGTGAGATCATTATTGTTGATGGCGAGGAAGATCCAGAATGGTGGGTAAGTGGTGCAGATGTTTGGTAACATCATCAAGATTAAGTTAAAAGATCATAAAATCACTTTCTAACTGGCACAGGCAACAGTTCAGATTTAACTTTGTATCCTATACCCTTCCATCAGAGTAGCATATTTGTGAGGTAATCACTTGCATGATGAAAAGGTAGCTTTGTAATTGCAAAACAAAATGTCGGTCTCACTTTTACCTCCTGAGACTACTTTAAATCATCGTCCATTCCTGAGGAGGGGGAACCGTTTACACTATCGGCTAATGTGGGGGCCAGGAAAGGAAGTTAGGTGATCAATTTGATGGGACTAGGGTCAAGGGAGCAGGGAGTGGGTCTCGTGGACAAGATGAGCTCGGAGAAGGCAGATAAACTAGAGAAAGATGAGAGTTCAGGGCTAGGGCAGGGGAAAACCTTAAGGGAAGTTTGGCCCGGTAGCGGCAGAAGCAGCTGATCGGATGGTCTCAATCTTGGACACAAAAAAGTCCATGAGCTCCTTGCATTGTTGGAGGTGAGGTTGGAAGAGGCAGGGGAGATGGGTTTAAGAAAAGCCAAGTGTTATCTTTGCATTCTAGGATGATCCTGGGATAGTGAGCAGTTTTGGCAAAGGAGAGCAGGACCCAGATCAGGCATTGAATGACCAGTTGTCTGCCATAAACGTTCAAGTCTGCGTTCCTTGACTTAAAGGAGTGGAGATGAGTCTCTACTATATTTGAATTCCATTCCCAAATTGGATGATCTCAGCTAAGATCCCTTCAAGCATGCTTTGAGGTGGTGGATAATCTTGCCCTGTTGATTGAGGACTTTTGTGTTGAGGGGGTGGAGGAACTGGAGAGAGAGATGATTTTGATGAAGGGGAAAAAAAATGAAAGAATTATGATCTCTGACACTGTAATACTTTGTAATCTTTCGTAATGCATTATATGACTAGGTATTGCAATGTCATTGGGCATCTAATCAGATTTATTAAATACTTGTATAAATTGAGTTATTTGCTACCTTGTATTAATTGGTAATATGCACAGTAGACAGTTCATGCGGGTTCTTAAAAAAGGAGCAATGATACAAAGTGTATATTACCTTGCTGAGAAACTTGTGCCATGGATTTGGAGGGCAAAGGCAGTCAGGTTATGATTGCTGCTGCCAGTAAAAAGAGATTTTCTATAAAAACTGAATAATGCTCCTCCAAATAAGTGTTCAATTACACATTTTTTTATGGATATCAAGAACTTCACTAATTTTTCAGCTTCATTTTGAATGACATTATAAACTTGTAATTTATTGCCTGATATTAGTTATTTAAAACAAGTGATAACCCACGAGAAGGAATGTAGCCACTGTAATAAAAACACAGACAATTATTACCCCGAGCATCATATTCTCTGAATATACTGAAATATTTGTTTTTCTGTAGATTGGCCACATTGAAGGAGACCCGAAGCGAAGGGGTGTATTCCCTGTGACATTTGTGCACTTCATTGCTGACTGAGCTCCCTTTAAGAAGTTGAGAAAAAAAACTATTTAGAGCATGGTACCATACCCTCGGATGGCAAGGAAAGCATCTGTGTTTAGCTCGATTGAAAAAATCACTACTTAGCTGGAGGATGTTATAAGTAACTAGTTCTTAAATATGTATTCTTAAAGTATTTGCACTTTCAGTACAACTGGAGATTCATTATAAATTGTGGACTTTTCATGTCTGTCAATTTGCTATGGTGCATGTAGGTACTTGGAAATGGAAAGAATGCTAATTGTTCATGAATAGTGAATAGCTTATATCACTAATGATATCAAAAAAACATGTTGAAAATCAAAATATATTGCAATGTGTAGCATTAACAACGGAGCAAAGCTGGAGAACACTAGTACTGATCAAAAACTGATGTGATGTAATCCACAAATTAGTTAATAAATTTAGTAAGCATGCTGTTTGGGTGAACTTCATAACTTTCTTAACACCTTAAAACACTACTATAAATCTAAAATAATACCACTGTTACCACATTGGCTTTTATTTAAATGCTGTAATTTCCATTGCAAATTAAATTTCCCTAACTTCATTCATGATCACAGGATTCTAGTATTGTAAATATATGAATTTTTCAAAAGGCAGCTAATGAACAGCATTAATATCCACAGTGGCTGTTCTTCAAAAGAGGGAGAGTTGGTGATGGACATTCAGATTTGGTTATTAGGGATCCTCTATGTACTTTGTATAATCTTACAGTTAGTGTTTTGTTGCATTAAACGGTTTAATCAAAAGTGTTTAAATAGTTAAATCAGTTAGCAAAAATATTCAAAATTTGTTGCAGACTTTATTTTTTTTAAAGTTCTGCACAGAATTGTTTCTTTTTATTACTAAGGACGTAACTTAAAACTATTGCTTATTGAGAAAAATAAATGAAAATGGTACACACTTAGTGCAAATCATTTGCGGTAAACTTTCATCTCAGACTTTTTTGCAATGATCTTACTGAATAACTATTATTTTAAAGTCTTAGATTTGTTACATAAGTAGTCAACAGTTTTTTTTAAAAAGGTGTCTGGCTTCCAATGCATAGGAATGAAAATTTGAAAAATATTTTGGGTTAGCAATAAAATTAAAAATTGTAGCCTATCACTTCATTAAATGTGGCTGTAATTATTGTCTAAAAGCAGAAGTTAGTAACTCTTGTATGTAATGTGAATTAATACTGAAGATGTTGACATCATTCAGGATTATTGCTTTCTTTGAGCAATTAAAATCTGACCATAAAAATCTCTAGACAGGGTAACTGTTGCCATCTGCTGTTGTCATCTAAGTGGAGCAGAAGAAAATCCTGTTTGAGACATGGTGTAAAATGGATACAAATATGACCAGCTAGGTGTTTGTTGCAGAGCAACTGTGTGTGTGTGTGTGTGTGTGTGTATATGTGTGTATATATATATATACATATATATATTGTAAATGTTAAATCCTATAATACCTTTGCATTTCATTGCATTGATTTGACAATTAGAGCATGTGTTAGCGTACTGTTTATCCCAGTTTAACATTGGAGTTAATCCAGAAATGTAATAGTTATTAATGCAGATTTTGAAGATGAGGCCTAATGAATGTGCTATTTGTGAAGGAATAGTGAGCATCTGATGAAATACTGTACAAAATCTGATTTAAAATATGTGTGTTTTAAATATCCATCCGTTGCATCAAGAGGAAGCTGCTATAACTGTTAACAATCATTTTGTTAATCAGCAGATTCGGGACAGGTCAATTCCATTAAAGTCTAAATTTGTGAGACTCGCGTGTGTTTATCCACTTAATTGTCCATGGAATTTCCTCTGCTGTTCAGCTCTTCTGATTTAGAGGAAGGGACTAAAGTCTTTTTTTGTGCACTCTTATCATGGAAATAAGCCCAGAATATCTAAATTTGGAAGTTAAAAGTGTTGAGGATGAAGATGTAAACTTTTTTTGAATATGCTGCAAGATCAGTTTAAAGAATTGACTTGATCCCAAACTCAGTTATGAGGAAAACCGAAAAATGCTATCCACTTAAGTACACACTTGAGTAAAATCCCAGCAGATGATCATTACCAGCTTATCTTGTTAGTCTTGTTCTACAAAAATATTCAACATCTAATAGTTCCATCTACTTTAAATACTTCCACAAAGCTTTTTATCTGTGGGTTAAAATAAATCAATAAAACTTATTAATTCATGGCACTTGTGCTGAATTTTCAACTGTCAATAAATAGCTTCCAATCTGGGAATAGTTTGCGCGAGTCATTTTTTTTGTTGTTGAGTGCATTTGGAAGATTAAATACTATGAGCTGCTCTGAAACTACAGTGGCTGCTGGCTTGTTTTCTATGCTACACAAGATGCAGTGATCACTTAATATACATACTCTAAAAATTTTAATAGTACTTGATTGTGAAAGTAAAAGTATTAAAAATGATAACTTATGAAGAAATTAGACAAGTAAACTACCAGAGCTATGACCTTTGAATTCAACCATATAAACAAAATATGCCTCCACATTTTTTCATTTTCTCCCACCCTGAAGACATTGACACATTTCTGGGGTATAGTTTCCTAGCCACTCCATGCATTCTCATCAAGTGAACCATTCTTCATATGTGAGCCAGGACAGCGCTGGAAGACACTTAACTGTTGGTGGTATCCCTAACAGTTGTTCCCATATGATGTCCATACAGGTAATTCCACCAGGGGTTACTGGATACCAATCAGCAGGAAGTCTAGTTGATATTCCTCTCCTTCTCTGTCACCTGGAGAAGATCCACGAACTCAGCATCGACGGGGATTGAAGATGGAATCTTTTAAAAGGTTATTTGCCACTTTTAACTGGCTGAGGGAGCAATTTTTTAACCTTTAAGGTCTTGTAAATGATGCTTCATTTTATGGAAGGACTTTTCCTTTCAATGATCATTCAAATGAAAAATACATTTTGCTTGGTTGATGGCAGCAATATTAATAGTAAGTAGAACAATCACTTTTCTGTTTTATTTGTAGCAACTTAAATTCAGTTTGGTAATATAAATTGTACTAGAAAGTTGTGTATAAATAAGGATGCTACTTCATTGCATGCTTAGTTGAAAGAGCAAGAAATACAATGCTTTAATAGACAGTTTCTCAACCGATAAGGGAACAAGGGGTTATGGGGAGCGGGCAGGGAAGTGGACCCGAGTCCATGATCGGATCAGCCATGATCGTACTAAATGGCGGAGCAGGCTCGTATAGCCTACTCCTATTTCTTACGTTCTTCGAGAAACTATTGAACTATACAATAGTCAAAAAATGTATTTTGCTTGAAAATGCAGTATTTATAATTAAGAATTGCTTATTTGAGCTGCTCCTGTTAGCACTGAGGTATATACATAGATTCAGCATTAAACAATGAAGTATGAGATTACTAAAGTTATTTTGACAATTTCATTATTGGTCCAATATTTAATTAAAATATTGCTGTACACAATACTTCATGATTGCTATAGGTGAATTACATCTGTGATTATTTGTATTTTCTTTGATCCTGGAGTAAACTTAAAATGTCTGCTTCACACAGCTATGAGAATAATTGACACTGCTATCGCTCTGCAATGAAATAGGAGTAATGTACTACATTAACAGACTGCTGTGAAATTGGGGACTTGCACAATACTAATATAGTCCATTATTGCTCATTTTACTAAAACATTGAAATGTTGGCAACTTCATTTACCTTCAAGTCTCAGAATTTGTAACACTTTCCAGTAGTTCACAGACCTAAGACAGCAATAGTATTTGCAAGAACTCTTAACATAAGATTTATTGTTTAGACAACAATCATATCATGATTTCTCTGAGGAAAGTGCTGAATCAAAAGCAGTGGACAGGACTTTGCAGATTGTTTGAGCTTGTTCCTGCAACACAGAAGGACTGGGTTAGTCAAATCTTGATGCATATTTAATGATACTGGTAATTTTATTCAAAATAAAACTTTTAATTGTTTAAAATTTTTACAGTAGGTTTCATTTTTAAATATCATGACAGATTGGAAATGAAATTGAGTATCAAATTGTCCCTTTTTCGCAACCTCTAACGTACAATGTCACATCAGTATCGTTTTTATTTGGTTTCCCTTATTCAAAGTACAATACACACTTTAGTTGCCTGTTCAATGAATCTGGTATAAACGCAGAGTGTACAATTGTGCTAGTAAGGCAATATTCGAAGTGGTTGATACAACATACAGTTCTTACGTTGATTTAATTGTGGAGGTGTCGAACCACTCCTTAAAAATAAGGTTATATGGTCAAATGTAAAACGAGAGGGGAAAAAAAGACAGTTACCAAACCATTTCTCACCAGGCTATTGCACTGATACACGCAGATGCTATACTCATTCTGGTTTACATCGGTGGTTTTTATAGCAAGGAGGCTTTTTCCCATGCCCAACCCGTCGTCATAACAGATCATTCGCACTATCAAATACAATGGATGCCTGTGCAAAATATCCTGCCAAAAAAGAAAAAATGTTAATAGAATTTATTGCATTAAATGTATTTGGATGACAAAAGGAAATGGAATTTTATATCGAAGTGCTTGAGTTTTTTTTTTAAATTAAACCTGCGACCTGAGTTTATTAGTGGAATGTTTGAGAGAAGAACATAGGAAGCAATTGTGTCGATCAAGCCTGCTTCGCCTTTTGCTAGCCAAGTCAACATGGCAACAAACATCTAAAATAATATTGTTTTAGATACCTTTTTTGCCATTTATGTCTACTCCCATATATCTCAACATCCTTCCCAGTTATCTATCGCCCTTTGAGATGCCTCAATTAATTTTGCTTATATTGCCTTCTGCCTTAAATTGTATTCCACATTTTCATAGCCCAGTAGCAAAAGCAGTTTTTTTCCTAGTTTAGTTCTAATTTGAAGATTATGTCTCCTTGTTCTGGATTTTGTTACTGGAGGGAAAAGACAATGGGCTAAAATTTGCTGCGGCAGGGCATCTAATGTTTGCCAGGGAAGCAAGCAATTGTATCTCCTTAACCAATCCGATTGAAAATTGTGAAATTAACAGTGTAAGGACTGAGGAGGACATGTAAATTAGAGTGAATTCAATGTTAAACCAGGTACAGAAAGAGAAATAAAGGGAAGGAAATTAAGATTGCAAAAAAGGGGTAAATTTTGCATTCTTAAAATCTCCCAACAATTAAAACCTGAAGGAATAAGGCTTCACAATGAAATAGTTAATTTTCAATGTCTCATGTTGACTGGCACTGAAAAATGTTATTAAAAGGGTACTTTGACTGAAATGGGCAAGACGATTTTCTGTCGCGAGTTTAGTTTATATCTATCGTATGTCCCTCCATTTTTGCATAAATGTGTAACATTTGCTACCTTCCATTCCTCCAGTGCCATTACACAATAAATGGTAGGATAGTGAGAAGTGTATAGAAACAGAGGGACCTTAAGAGTGCATGTCCATAAATCCCTGAAGGAAGCAGCTCAGGTAGATAAGATATGGGATACTTTCCTCTATTAGCCGATGCATAGAATACAAGAGTAGGGATGTAAAGCTTGACTATAAAACATTAGTTAGGCCACAGCTAGAGAACTGTGTACAGTTCTGGTCACCAAATTACAGAAAAGATGTTATTTCACTAGAGAGGGTACAGAGGAGATTTACAAGGACGGTGCCAGGACTGGAGAATTTAAGCTATGGGGAATTATTAGATAGGCTAGGGTGTTTTCTTTGGAACACAATAGGCTAAGAGGAGAGTTAATTGCTATGTATAAAATTGAGTGGCTTAGATAGAATGGATAGGAAGGACCTATTTCCCTTAGCAGAGAGGTCAATAACTAGGGGGCATAGATTTAAAGCAATTGGTAGAAGGATTTTTCTACTTGGGCAGTCCCTTGGAGTCGAGGATGACTTGCTTCCACACTAAAAATGAATTCTCAGGTGACTGATGAGTCCGGTCGGTAGCAGAAAGTAGTAGCAGAACATTTAGAAAATCATAATGCAGTCAAGCAGAGTCAGTATGGTTTTATGAAAGGGAAATCATCTTTCACAAATTTGCTGGAGTTCTTTGAGGATGTAATAAGCAGAGTGGACAAGGGGAAACCAGTTGATGTTGTGTATTTGGATTTCCAGAAAGCATTCGATAAGGTGCCACACAAGGTTACTGCACAAGATAAGAGCTCACGGGGTTATATATTAGCGTGGATAGAGGATTGACTAACCAACAGAAAACTGATCATTTTTAGGTTGGCAAGCTAACTAGGGGGTGCCACAAGGATCATCATCATAGGCAGTCCCTCGGGGTCAAGGATGACTTGCTTCCACTCTAAAATTGAGTTCTCAGGTGGCTGAAGAGTCCAATGCGGGACCTACAGTCTCTGTCACAGGTGGGGCAGACAGTGGTTGAAGGAAGGCGGGGGGGGGGAGGAGGAGGAGGAAGAAGAAAGAGAGAAAGAGTGTGGAGAGCCTGGGTTGACTCCGCTCCTTCTACTGTCTGCATTTGCTCTCAGCTTGCTCTCGGTGATGAGACTCGAGGTGCTCAGCATCCTCCCGGATGTTCTTCTTCCACTCTGGGTGGTCTTAGGCCAGGGATTCCCAGGTGCCAGTGGGGATATTGCACTTTACCAAGGAGGCTTTGAGGGTGTCCTTGAAACGTTTCCTCTGCCCACCTGGGGCTCGCTTGTTGTGACGAAGCTCCGAGTAGAGCACTTGTTTTGGAAGTCTCGTGTCGGGCATGCGGACGATGTGGCCCGCCCAACGGAGCTGATCAAGCTCCAGATGTTGGCTTGAGCGAGAACATTGACGTTGGTGCATCAATCCTCCCAATGGATTTGCAGCATTCATAATACTTTTCCAGCGTTTTGAAATGTCTGCTGTATATAGTCTACGTCTCAGCCATATAGGAGGGCGGGTATCACGACTGCCTAAGCTTGGTGCCAGATTTGAGGTCCTGGTCTTCAAACACTCTTTTCCTCAGGTGACCGAAGACTGTGCTGGTGCGCTGGAGGTGGTATTGGACCTAGTCATCGATGTCTGCCCTTGCTTGACAGTAGGCTCCCGAGGTATGGAAAATGGTCCACGTTGTACAAGGCTTTGCTGTAGCTTTTGTTGACCAGGGTGCAGTGCTGTGTGGTGGGATCAGGTTGGCGGAGGACCTTTGTCTTATGGATGTTTAGAGTAAAGCCCATGCTTTTGTACGCCTGCGTGAGATGTTGACGATGGCTTCGAACTCGGCCTCAAGTGTGCACAGACGCAAGCATCGTCTGCGTACTGTAGTTCAATGACAGAGGATGGGACGACCTTGGATCTAGCCTGGAGGTGGCGAATGTTGAACAGATTCCCATTAATTCTATAGTTTAGTTCCATTCCAGCGGGGAGCTTGCTGAGGATGAGTTGAAACATTGCAGCAAGGAAGATCGAGAAGAGCGTTGGTGCGATGACGCAGCCTTGCTTGACCGGGTCTGGATGTGGATTGGGTCTGTGGTGGATCCGTTAATCAGGAGCACGGCTTGCATGTCATCGCGGAGCAGGCAGAGGATGGTGACAAATTTTTGAGGGCAGCCAAAACTGAGGAGGACGCTCCATAATCTCTCACGTTTGACAGTGTCAAAGGCCGCCATGTACAAGGGTTGTGCATTTCTCTTGTAGTTGTCGCGCGATGAAGATCATGTCCATTGTACCCCTTAGTTGATGGAATCCACATTGTGACTCTGGGAGGAACTCATCAGCCACAGGGAGAAGACAACTGAGGAGGATTCTTGCGATGACTTTCCCTGTGGCAGATAGCAGGGAGATTCCTCTGTAGTTACTGCAGTCAGACTTGTCCCCTTTCTTGAAGATGGTCATGATTACGGCGTCTGAGATCTCCTGGCATGCTCTCCAGATGAGAAAGATGATGTCATGCATTCGTGCCAATAGTGCTGCTCCGCCATGCTTTCGTGCCTCAGTGGGAATTCCATCTGTTCCTGATGTCTTGTTCTTCAGCTGACTGATGGTCTTTTCTACCCCATGCCGGGCTGGGGTTGTGTTGAGGTGGCGGGTAGCAGGCTACGGAACGGAGTCAAGGATATTCACGTCTAAGACAAGAGTCTCAGTTGGGAAGATCTTGGGAGTGCTCCTTCCACTGGGCATTGACTGCCTCTCTGTGCTTGATGAGTACCTCTCCGTGCTTGATGAGTACCTCTCCGTTCTTGGCCAGCAGTGGAGTTGGGCCGTAGGTAGTCTTGACTGCGCTGAAGAATCCTCGCACATTGTGGTTGTCAGCTAGCTGCTGGATCTCCTGTGCTTTCTCCACTCGCCATCTATTCTTTAGGTCACGGATTTTTTTGTTGGACCTCGGCCTTCAGCCGTCTGTAGAGCAGCTTTCGTGCTCTCGAGTTGGGTTGCTGCTTTAAGTTCAGAAATGCCTTTCGCTTGCAGCTTATTAGCTCCTGGATCTCCTGGTCATTCTCGTCAAACCAATCTTGGTGTTTCCTGGTCGTGTGACCAAGCGTCTCTTCGCAGGTGCTGATTATGAAAACTTTGAGGACAGACCAGGCGCTGTGGGCACTCTGCATCTCTGGGTCATCAAGGGTCGCCAGGTTGGCAGTGATGCCCTGGCTGAATAAGGCTTTCTTATCAAAGTCTTTGAGTGCCTCTGCGTTGATTTTCCTGCGGCATTCCTGTTGCAGTCGCTGTTTTGGTGATATATTGATAATGACAGAGCGTATTAGGCGGTGGTCCGTCCAGCAGTCGTCGGCTCCTGTCATGGTGCGGGTGATGCGCATGTTATCATGGTCCCTCGCTCAGACGATGACTTAGTCGAGCAGATGCCAGTGCTTGAAGCAAGGGTGTTGCCATGATGCCTTGAAATTGTCTCTCTGAAGGAACAAGGTGTTGGTAATGACAAGGCCATGTTCTCGGCATTTTATCAGGAGCAGGGTACCACTGGAGTTGGTCTTTCCGAACCCCTTTTTGCCGATCACACCTCCCCAAGGTCTGTCTCTTTTCCGACTCTGGTGTTGAAATCGCCATGGAAGATCAGCTTGTCGTACGTTGGGACTCGGTTAGGGATTGTTCAAGACTGGAGTAGAACTCTTTGGTCTTGTCTGTAGCGTCCAATGTTGGGGCGTACATGCTGATGACCATAGCGCACCGGATCCGGGCTAGAGTGAGCCAAAGAGTCATGACAGCTCCACATTATATATTAGCGTGGATAGAGGATTGGCCATCTAACAGAAAACAATGTCGAGATAAATGGGTCATTTTCAAGTTGACAAACTAACTAGTGGGGTGCCACAGGGATCAGTGCTGGGGCCTCAACTATTTACAATTTATATTAATGACTTGGATGAAGGGACCGAGTATAACATAGCCAAATTTGCTGATGATACAAAGATAAGTAGGAAAGCAAGTTGTGAGGAGGATGCAAAGAATCTACAAAGGGATATAGATAGGCTCAGTGAGTGGGCGAAAATGTGAGATTATCCACTTTGGTAGGAAACATAAAAAGCAAATTATTATTTAAATGGGGAGTGATTACAAAATGCTATTGTACCGAGGGACCTGGGGATTCTTGTACATGAAATGCAAACAGTTAACATGCATGTACAGCAAGTAATCAGAAAGGCAAATGGAATGTTGGTCTTTATTGCAAGGGGGATGGAGTATAAAAGTAGGGAAGTCCTGCTACAACTGTACAGGGCGTTGGTAAGACCACACATGGAGTACTGTGTGTAGTTTTCTTATTTAAGGAAGGATATACTTGCATTGGAGGCAGTTCAGAGAAAGTTCACGAGGTTGATTCCTGAGATGAAGGGGTTGTCATATGAAGAAAGGTTGAGCAGGTTGGGCCTATACTCATTGGAGTTTAGAAGGTGATCTTATTTTAAATTAGATTCTGAGGGGGCTTGAAAGGGTAGATGCAGAGAGGATGTTTCCCCTCATGGGGGAATCTAGAACTAGGGGGCATAGTTTCAGAATAAGGGGTCGCCCATTTAAAACAGAAATGAAGAGGAATTTCTTCTGAGGGTCGTGAATCTTTGGAATTCTCCACTCCAGAGAGCTGTGGCGGCTGGATCTTTGAATAAGAAGGGGGACCAGAGTTATGGGGAGCGGGCAGGGAAGTGGAGTTGAGGTCAGGATCAGATCAGCCGTGATCTTATTAAAGGTCTACTCCGCTCCTATTTCTTATGTTCTTCTGTATTATCGGCAGTGGTCTAACCCTAACTAGAGGATGTGGGCCCCAATGCAAACACAGAAATATCAAATAATTTTATTTAGATATAATTTAAATACAGATGTTCAAAATTGTATTTTTATAAATAAAAAAGCATAGACTTTTATTAATTAATTGTTGCATTAAATTTTCCATCTGAAAGAAAAGTTAAATTTTTTTTAACAAGAAAAATTATTGAGTTTTCGGTCCTATTTTGCTTTTGTTTGGTTCAATTTCGTCAATATTTCCTTATCTTTAAAACTAATTATTTAATAAAATCGGTGCAATTTCATTTACTCTAAAAATGAACACAAACAAATCAACATTCAACAAAATTACACAAAAATAACTAATGAACTATGAGAAACAATAATAAAAAATCATAACGATGGAAAGAAAGTTTATGAAATTGCAGCATACGAGGGATTATCTTGCAGTACTGAGAAGTATAAAAAGATACTTAACAATAGGAATAGTGGAAAAATCATCAAAGGGTACCCAATAGCGAAGAGTCCCTCTTAACCAAGATAGAAGATTTTAGTGCTATAACATCAAGGGATTGTGGTGGATATTACCACAACATGATCAGATATATTAGGATGTCTTTAAATAGAAGCCACATTAATTAAAACGTTACTTTTATATCTCATTACTATTCAAATTATATAGTTATTTTAAATTTTAGCAAAATTGAATCAAACAATTATTAAATCATTCGTTTAGAGGTTAGGACATTTTTGTGGTGAAATTGAACCGAATTTTTTTATTAAATATTTAGTTTTTAAGATAAGGAAATATTTAGGCGAAATTGAACCAAACAAAAGCGAAATAGGACAGAAAACCCTATAAAATGAAAAGTTTGAGGGAAAAAAATCCTAAAGTTCAAGGGCCCCAAGGATGCTGCATTGGCATAGTTACGCCACTGATTATCGGCTCCTACTCTTGTCTACAAAAACTGCTCACTATTTCAGGATCATTCTGCATTGCAAAAATAACCCCCGGCTACTATTCTCTACTGCTAACTGTCTCCTTAAATCCCCCTTTCCACCACACTCACCTCCAACAAGTGTGAGGAGCTCATGGACTTTGTCTCAAAGATTGAGATCATCCGATCAGCTATCTCTACGAGTTGCCAAACTTCATCTGAGGCTCCCACTTGCCCTAGCCCAAAACTCCTGTCTTTTTCTAGTTTTTCTTTGATTTCCCCTCGATATCTTCAAACTCATCTTATCTAATGAGACCCACTTCCTGCTCTCTTGACCTATTCCCACTAAACTGCTGACCACCCAAAAAAAGAGGGAAAGAGAAAACAGGGAAATATAGACCGGTCAGCCTGACATCGGTAGTGAGTAAAATGATGGAATCAATTATTAAGGATGTCATAGCAGCGCATTTGGAAAGAGGTGACATGATAGGTCCAAGTCAGCATGGATTTGTGAAAGGGAAATCATGCTTGACAAATCTTCTGGAATTTTTTGAGGATGTTTCCAGTAGAGTGGACAAGGGAGAACCAGTTGATGTGGTGTATTTGGACTTTCAGAAGGCTTTCGACAAGGTCCCGCACATGGGATTGGGGGTATTGTGCTGACGTGGATTGAGAACTGGTTGGCAGACAGGAAACAAAGAGTAGGAGTAAATGGGTACTTTTCAGAATGGGGTACCACAAGGTTCTGTGCTGGGGCCCCAGCTGTTTACATTGTACATTAATGATTTAGACAAGCGGATTAAATGTAGTATCTCCAAATTTGCGGATGACACTAAGTTGGGTGGCAGTGTGAGCTGCGAGGAGGATGCTATGAGGCTGCAGAGTGACTTGGATAGGTTAGGTGAGTGGGCACATGCATGGCAGATGAAGTATAATGTGGATAAATGTGAGGTTATCCACTTTGGTGGTAAAAACAGAGAGACAGACTATGATCTGAATGGTGACAGATTAGGAAAAGGGGAGGTGCAACGAGACCTGAATGTCATGGTACATCAGTCATTGAAGGTTGACATGCAGGTACAGCAGGCGGTTAAGAAAGCAAATGGCATATTGGCCTTCATAGCGAGGGGATTTGAGTACAGGGGCAGGAAGGTGTTACTATAGTTGTACAGGGCCTTGGTGAGGCCACATCTGGAGTATGGTGTACAGTTTTGGTCTCCTAACTTGAGGAAGGACATTCTTGCTATTGAGGGAGTGCAGCGAAGGTTCACCAGACTGATTCCCGGGATGGCGGGACTGACATATCAAGAAAGACTGGATCAACTAGGCTTGTATTCACTAGAGTTCAGAGAATAAGAGGGGATTTCATAGAAACGTTTAAAATTCTGACAGGTTTAGACAGGTTAGATGCAGGAAGAATGTTCCCAATGTTGGGGAAGTCCAGAACCAGGGGTCACAGTCTAAGGATAAGGGGTAAGCCATTTCGGACCGAGATGAGGAGAAACTTCTTCACCCAGAGAGTGGTGAACCTGTGGAATTCTCTACCACAGAAAGTTGTTGAGGCCAATTCACTAAATATATTCAAAAAGGAGTTAGATGTAGTCCTTACTACTAGAGGGATCAAGGGGTATGGCAAGAAAGCAGGAATGGGGTACTGAAGTTGCATGTTCAGCTATGAACTCATTGAATGGCGGTGCAGGCTCGAAGGGCCGAATGGCCTACTCCTGCACCTATTTTTTATGTTTCCTTTTTTGGTTCCCATGTTAACAGACATTGTTAACGGTTCTCTCCTTCAAATCTGCTGTCATCACCCCTCTCCTCACAAACTCAACCCATGACCCCACTTTGCTTGCTAGCTATCGCCCCATCTCCAACTTGAACATATTGTCGCCTCCCAAATCCGTGACCATCTTTCCATGAATTCAATGTCTGAATCCCTTCAATCTGGTTTTCGCCCCTGCCACAGTACTGAAACGGCTCTCATCAAAGTCACAAATGACATCCTTTGTGAGTATGACAAAGATAAACTATCCCTCCTTGTCCTTCTGGACCTGTCTGCAGCTTTTGACACTGGTGACCACTCCAATGTCCAGCTAGGTGGGACTGCACTCGCCGGGTTCCATTCTTATCTAATTGTAGCCTGACAATTTCCTGCAATGGCTTCTCTTCCCACTCTCACATCGTTACTTTTGATGTTCCCCAGGAATCTGTCCTTGGGCCCCTCTTATTTCTCCTCTATATGCTGCCCCTTGGAGATATCATCCGAAAACACGGAGTCAGTTTGCACAATTCACGCTGACGACACCCAGCTCTACCTCACCACCACTTCTCTCGACCCGCTTGGTATCTAAATTTTCAGATTGCTTCTCAGACATCCAGTACTTGATGATGAATAGAAATTTTCACCAATTAAATATTGGGAAGACCGAAGCCATTATTTTTGGTCCCTGCCACAAACTGCGTCCCCTAACTACTGACTCCATCCCTCTCCCTAGCATCAATCTGAGAGTGAACAAGACTGTTCGCAACCTAGGTGTCATATTTGAACATGAAATAAGTTTCCAGCCACATATCCGTGGCATAACTAAAACCGTCCTTTTTCCACCTCCGTAACATTGCCTGCCTCCGCCCCTGCCTCAGCTCTGCTGCTGCAACCCTCATTCATGCCTTTGTTACCTCTAGACTTGACTACTCCATCTCACTCCTGGCCGGCCTCCCACATTCTACAGTCTGTAAACTTGAGGTCATCCAAAACCCATGTCCTAACTCGCACCAAGTCACGATCACCCATCACCCCTGTGCTTTCTGACCTACATTGGCTCCCGGTTAAACAACGCCTCAATTTCAAAATTCTCATCCTTGTTTACAAATCACTCCATGGCCTTTCCCCTCCCTATCTCTCTAAGCTTTTTCAGCCTCACAACCCCACAAGATGTTTGCGCTCCTCAAATTCTGGCCTCTTGAAAATCCCTCATTATAACTGCTTAACCATTGGTGGCCGTGCCTTCAGTTGTTTAGGCTCTAAGCTCTGGAACTCCCTAAATCTTTCTGCCTCTCTACCTCTCTTTCCTCCTTTAAGGTGCTCCTTAAAACCTACCTCTTTAAACAAGCTTTTAGTCATCTGCCTTAATTTCTTCTTTTGTGGCTTGGTGTCAAATTTATTTGTTTTGTCGTAACACTGTTGTGAAGCGCCTTGAGATGTTTTATTACATTAAAGGCGCTATATAAATAAAAGTTATTATCCTCCTCTACCATTGAAGACTAAAGCAAAATATTCATTTAGCATCCTTTACTACCTCGCAGATACTGCAATCTATTGATTTAGAGGTTGTACCTTTAATAATTCCATTTAGCAGAGAGATACATTCTGAGAATCAACAATTATTCTACTTGCAGTAATCGTAGTGGATTAAAACAAACAGCCTTGTGCCACTTCAACAAATACTTCCAAATGGCAGGTATCATGCACAAACCAGAGATTGTACAGAATGAAACAATTATGTCTGAACAACAAAAAATACTAAAGTGCATACATTCAAATTTATTGTATAATAGAAAAAGTTTGCAATGGTCAATTACCCTTCTTAAGAATGACTTCTGAGGATATAATGCCACCTCGCATGATTTACTGAACAAAGTCTTGGCTTCTAGCAAGGAAAATTCAGTAGATTTCAAGCAGAGCGCAAGACTGACTGTTACACAGTTCAGCTGTTCGTTCTGAATTCTAAGTTCAGCTTTTTACATGAACACTCCAATAAATGATGCAACTGTGGAGCTAGACAGGACTCTCATTATTTACAGGAAAATACTGTTAACAAACATCCATCAATGAAAAAAAATCCTGTAATTGTAAACACAACAAGCAGTTCAGAAGTTTGTGATATGTAATTTAATTTACTCCTGTGCACCAACAGAAGCAGAGGGCCAATAGCTGGATGTCTATCAGCCTTGACTGGGAAATAGTACATGGGAGCAACAGCAATTGTTATAAAAGCAAGTTGTTGGTACTTGGTAAGCCTTATGAGATCAGCCTAAAACCCTTTCAATTTTTTTTCTAACCAGAAATGACTTATAAGGATGTTGTGTGCACTATGATGTCAGCGTGCACTAGTCTCTATTTGATTGGCTGGTGACGTTAATTAGCAGGTAGTTGTGTAAACTACGTATGTGCATATGTTGGCTTTTTAGCTAATCACAGTAATGCTTCAGTCCAAAGGTATAAGAAAGTTATTTATTCAGTTGCTCATATTGGCACATTCAATGTTTCAACATTTTATGCAAAAGTGCAGTCAGTGATCAACAAATTATGGCGCATGTGGCAAGTGTAGAATTCATAGGATTTGTCAGCGGAGGTCATAAAATCACTTGCCCTGATACTAAGTGATTACTGTTTGAAATGAGAATCTCTCCTGCCTCTTATAAAGTTCCTACCATTATAGCAAAATTAGAAGGAAACATTAATATACTCACATATTGATCGGAGGATACAACTTTGATACCATATTTGGAAACACATAAAATACTCTCCTCTTCTGATGGTGTAAATGGTAGCTTTCCATATTGCTGTAATAGAAAGAACATGTACTATAGAGGAATCTGCCATTTTACCAAACTGTAAAACATATGGGTTTAGTATACAGTAATGAATCATTTTTGCTGTATCAAAATGAACAAATATGAAAAATATCCCGCAACTTTAAGGGCTCAATTTTCCCCAAAGCTTTTTTTTGGCGTACTTGAAGAGTTACGCCCATTTTTTAGGGGCCCAAGTACACCAAAAAAAATGTTCGAAGTTTCCCCGTTGGATTTCTTCATTTTGGCATGGCCTAACCTGTCCTTTAGTTTTGGGGGTGGAGCCTTGATCTGTGCCAAAAAGATCGGGCTGCCATGGTAACCGGGGACACAATGCGAGCTGAGGCTGCAAAGTGAAACATACAGCCAGCTCCCAACACATTAAAACACATTGCATCAATTTAAAAACACATTAAAATATATTGCAGCAACTTGCCTCCAATTATTAAAGCCGGTCCCACTCCATTCCCTGCCCCTAGCCCAGGCCGAAGGGCTTGCTGGTGCGCTCCCTAGCCCTGGCCAAGTGGTCTCCCAGTCTGCTCCCTAGCCCTGGCCGAAGAGCTTGGTAGTCCGCCCCTATCCCAGGCCGAATGGCCTCCTCCCTCCTGGTTCCCACAACTTACCTAAAAAAAAATCGTAACTGAGTTACGCTGGTGCAAATTGATTGGGGAAACTTTTTTTTAAACTTAGGCCAAAAAAAGCAGCCTGCTCCAAAAAAACAGCGCAAATCACTGGGGAAAATGAAGCCCGATGAAAGCAAGAGAGATGGACTTATTGGACCTAACTTTTTTCTTTTCTTTAAAAAATGGGTAGTTCCTCCACTTCAGAGCTAGTTTTGAAGAAATAACAGCAGTACATTCATTTCTAGTTAATGAAAACAATAGACTTGGAATCTGTATGGTTAGTGACAATTTGGCTGAACTGTCATTTTTTGGGCATCAACAATATGTTGAACCGCCCAAGTCTTCTGAATTCCCTATTTGATTTCTTGACTACCTTATGTTGATGGACTCTAGTTTTGGTCTTCTTCACAAGTGGAAACATTCTCTCTGTCTACTCTATCAAAACCTTTCATAATTTTAAAGACCTCTATTAGGTCCCCCTCTGCCTTCTCCTTTCAAGAGAAAAGAAACCCAGCCTGTTCATCCTTTCCTGCTAGGTATAACCTCACATTTCTGGTATCATCCTTGTACCCTTCTGGTGGTATCATTTTTGGCACCCTCTCCAGTGCCTTTATATCCTTTTTATAACATGGCGACCAGAATTGTACATAGTACTCCCAAGTGTGGACTTACCAAGGTTCAATAGAAGTTTAGCATAACTTCTCTACTTTTCAATTCTATCCCTCTAGAACTAAATCCCAGTGCTTGGATTGCTTTTTTTTAAATTACCTTATTAACCTGCTTCACTACTTTGAGTGATTTGTGTATTTATACTCCCAGGTCCCTTTGCTCCTCTACCCCACTTACATTCTTATTTTTCAAGTAATGGCCCAGAAATTGCGGTCGGAAGCTTCCTGCAGGCGGATAATTCGACCTGAAATATTTCTACAAATTTACTTGGTGGTCCAGGAGGTTCGAAGACCTGTAGTCCTGGACCTCTACGTGAAGGCCTGCGTAGAGGCCCATGTATTACAGGGACATAAGCGTGTCGCACGTGTCCCTGGGATCACATGGGCCGGCTCAACCCATTCATACTTGTGGTGAGTTCCATATGTACAGAATCACCATAAGTATGAACGGGAATACCCCCCAAAACACACAAACACTTGCATTCAATTTTGATTAATTAATTTATTTAATTATTTAAAACAAAATTTTAATGTAATTTTTTTAACGTATTTTGTAAAATTTTGCAGAGGAGACACTGGTGGGTGGGGGGGGGAGGAGACACGGGTGGGTGGGGGGGGGAGGAGACACGGGTGGGTGGGGGGGGGGAGGAGACACGGGTGGGTGGGGGGGGGAGGAGACACGGGTGGGTGGGGGGGGGAGGAGACACGGGTGGGTGGGGGGGGGAGGAGACACGGGTGGGTGGGGGGGGGAGGAGACACGGGTGGGTGGGGGGGGGAGGAGACACGGGTGGGTGGGGGGGGGAGGAGACACGGGTGGGGGGGAGGAGAGACGCGGGTGGGGGGGAGGAGAGACGCGGGTGGGGGGGAGGAGAGACGCGGGTGGGGGGGAGGAGAGACGCGGGTGGGTGGGGGGGGGGGAGGAGAGACGCGGGTGGGGGGGGGGGGGGAGGAGAGACGCGGGTGGGTGGGTGGGGGGGGGGGGAGGAGAGACGCGGGTGGGTGGGTGGGGGGGGGGGGAGGAGAGACGCGGGTGGGTGGGGGGGGGAGGAGAGACGCGGGTGGGTGGGGGGGGGAGGAGAGACGCGGGTGGGTGGGGGGGGGAGGAGAGACGCGGGTGGGTGGGGGGGGGGAGGAGAGACGCGGGTGGGTGGGGGGGGGGGGGGGAGGAGAGACGCGGGTGGGTGGGGGGGGGGAGGAGAGACGCGGGTGGGTGGGGGGGGGGAGGAGAGACGCGGGTGGGTGGGGGGGGGGAGGAGAGACGCGGGTGGGTGGGGGGGGGGGAGGAGAGACGCGGGTGGGTGGGGGGGGGAGGAGAGACGCGGGTGGGTGGGGGGGGGGAGGAGAGACGTGGGTGGGGGGGGAGGAGAGACGCGGGTGGGTGGGGGGGCGGAGGAGAGACGCGGGTGGGTGGGGGGGGGGGAGGAGAGACGCGGGTGGGTGGGGGGGGGGAGGAGGAGAGACGCGGGGGGGGGGAGGAGGAGAGACGCGGGTGGGGGGGTGGGGGAGGAGAGACGCGGGTGGGGG
This sequence comes from Pristiophorus japonicus, assembly GCF_044704955.1. Classification (NCBI taxonomy): domain Eukaryota; kingdom Metazoa; phylum Chordata; class Chondrichthyes; family Pristiophoridae; genus Pristiophorus; species Pristiophorus japonicus. Next base: position 58,935,572 of record NC_091983.1, read on the forward strand.
GGTGGGGGAGGAGAGACGGGGGTGGGGGAGGAGAGACGGGGGTGGGGGAGGAGAGACGCGGGTGGGGGGGGTGGGGGGGGAGAGACGCGGGGGGGGTGGGGGGGGAGAGACGTGGGGGGGGAGAGACGCGGGGGGGGTGGGGGGGGAGAGACGTGGGGGGGGGTGGGGGAGGAGAGACGCGGGTGGGGGGGGTGGGGGAGGAGAGGCGCGGGTGGGTGGGGGGGGAATAGGAGAGACGCGGGTGGGTGGGTGGGGGGAGGAGAGACGCGGGTGGGTGGGTGGGGGGAGGAGAGACACGGGTGGGTGGGGGGAGGAGAGACGCGGGTGGGTGGGGGGAGGAGAGACGCGGGTGGGTGGGGGGAGGAGGAGAGACGCGGGTGGGTGGGGGGGGGAGGAGAGACGCGGGTGGGTGGGTGGGGGGAGGAGAGACGCGGGTGGGTGGGTGGGGGGAGGAGAGACACGGGTGGGTGGGGGGAGGAGAGACGCGGGTGGGTGGGGGGAGGAGGAGAGACGCGGGTGGGTGGGGGGGGGAGGAGAGACGCGGGTGGGTGGGGGGGGAGGAGAGGCGCGGGTGGGTGGGGGGGGGAGGAGAGGCGCGGGTGGGTGGGGGGGGGGGGGAGGAGAGGCGCGGGTGGGTGGGGGGGGGGAGGAGAGGCGCGGGTGGGTGTGGGGGGGGAGGAGAGGAGAGGCGCGGGTGGGTGGGGGGAGGAGAGGCGCGGGTGGGTGGGGGGAGGAGAGGCGCGGGTGGGTGGGGGGAGGAGAGGAGCGGGTGGGTGGGGGGGGAGGAGAGGCGCGGGTGGGTGGGGGGCGGAGGAGAGGCGCGGGTGGGTGGGGGGCGGAGGAGAGGCGCGGGTGGGTGGGGGGCGGAGGAGAGGCGCGGGTGGGTGGGGGCGCGGGTGGGTGGGGGGGCGGAGGAGAGGCGCGGGTGGGTGGGGGGGCGGAGGAGAGGCGCGGGTGGGTGGGGGGGCGGAGGAGAGGCGCGGGTGGGTGGGGGGGCGGAGGAGAGGCGCGGGTGGGTGGGGGGGCGGAGGAGAGGCGCGGGTGGGTGGGGGGGCGGAGGAGAGGCGCGGGTGGGTGGGGGGCGGAGGAGAGGCGCGGGTGGGTGGGGGGGCGGAGGAGAGGCGCGGGTGGGTGGGGGGGGGGAGGAGAGGCGCGGGTGGGTGGGGGGGGGGAGCAGAGGCGCGGGTGGGTGGGGGGGGGGAGCAGAGGCGCGGGTGGGTGGGGGGGGGGAGCAGAGGCGCGGGTGGGTGGGGGGGGGGAGCAGAGGCGCGGGTGGGTGGGGGGGGGGAGCAGAGGCGCGGGTGGGGTGGGGGGGGGGAGCAGAGGCGCGGGTGGGTGGGGAGGGGGAGGAGAGGCGCGGGTGGGTGGGGGGGCGGAGGAGAGGCGCGGGTGGGTGGGGGGGGCGGAGGAGAGGCGCGGGTGGGTGGGGGGGCGGAGGAGAGGCGCGGGTGGGTGGGGGGGCGGAGGAGAGGCGCGGGTGGGTGGGGGGGCGGAGGAGAGGCGCGGGTGGGTGGGGGGGCGGAGGAGAGGCGCGGGTGGGTGGGGGGGCGGAGGAGAGGCGCGGGTGGGTGGGGGGGCGGAGGAGAGGCGCGGGTGGGTGGGGGGGGGGGGGAGCAGAGGCGCGGGTGGGTGGGGGGGGGGGGAGCAGAGGCGCGGGTGGGTGGGGAGGGGGAGGAGAGGCGAGGGTGGGTGGGGGGGGAGGAGAGGCGCGGGTGGGTGGGGGGGGAGGAGAGGCGCGGGTGGGTGGTGGGGGAGGAGAGGCGCGGGTGGGTGGGGGGGGAGGAGAGGCGCGGGTGGGTGGGGGGGGAGGAGAGGCGGGTGGGTGGGGGGGGAGGAGAGGCGCGGGTGGGTGGGGGGGAGGAGAGGCGCGGGTGGGTGGGGGGTGGAGGAGAGGCGCGGGTGGGTGGGGGGGAGGAGAGGCGCGGGTGGGTGGGGGGGGAGGAGAGGCGCGGGTGGGTGGAGGGGGAGGGAGAGGCGCGGGTGGGTGGGGGGGGAGGAGAGACGCGGGTGGGTGGGGGGAGGAGAGACACGGGTGGGGAGGAGAGACACGGGGGGTGGGTGGAGGAGAGACACGGTGGGTGGGGAGACCGGGCGGGTGGGGAGACACGGGCGGGTGGGTGGGGGGGGGGGAGGAGAGGCGCGGGGTGGGTGGGGGGAGGAGAGGCGCGGGTGGGTGGGGGGAGGAGAGGCGCGCGTGGGTGGGGGGGAGGAGAGGCGCGCGTGGGTGGGGGGAGGAGAGGCGCGCGTGGGTGGGGGGAGGAGAGGCGCGCGTGGGTGGGGGGAGGAGAGGCGCGCGTGGGTGGGGGGAGGAGAGGCGCGCGTGGGTGGGGGGAGGAGAGGCGCGCGTGGGTGGGGGGGGAGGAGAGGCGCGCGTGGGTGGGGGGGGAGGAGAGGCGCGGGTGGGTGGGGGGAAGGAGAGGCGCGGGTGGGTGGGGGTGGGGGAAGGAGAGGCGCGGGGGGGTGGAGGAGAGGCGCGGGGGGGTGGAGGAGAGGCGCGGGGGGGAGGAGAGGCACGGGTGGTTGGGAGGAGAGACACGGGTGGGTGGGTGGGGGGGGGAGGAGAGACACGGGTGGGTGGGGGGGGGAGGAGAGACACGGGTGGGTGGCGGGGGAGGAGAGACACGGGTGGGTGGCGGGGGAGGAGAGACACGGGTGGGTGGCGGGGGAGGAGAGACACGGGTGGGTGGCGGGGGAGGAGAGACACGGGTGGGTGGCGGGGGAGGAGAGACACGGGTGGGTGGCGGGGAGGAGAGACACGGGTGGGGGGGAGGAGGAGAGACGTGGGTGGGTGGGTAGGAGGAGGAGAGACGTGAGTGGGTGGGTAGGAGGAGAGACACGGGTGGGTGGTGGGGAGGAGGAGAGACACGGGTATGTGGGGGGGGGAGGAGAGACACGGGTGGGTGGGGGGGAGGAGAGACACGGGTGGGTGGGGGGGGAGGAGAGACACGGGTGGGTGGGGGGGGAGGAGAGACACGGGTGGGTGGGGGGGGAGGAGAGACACGGGTGGGTGGGGGGGGAGGAGAGACACGGGTGGGGGGGGAGGAGAGACACGGGTGGGGGGGGAGGAGGAGAGACACGGGTGGGTGGGGGGGCAGGAGAGACACGGCTGTGTGGGGGGGGAGGAGAGACACGGGTGGGTGGGTGGGGAGGAGGAGAGACACGGCTGGGTGGGGGGCAGGAGAGACACGGCTGGGTGGGGGGGGAGGAGAGACACGGGTGGGTGGGTGGGGAGGAGGAGAGACACGGCTGGGTGGGGGGGGAGGAGAGACACGGGTGGTTGGGGGGGGGAGGAGAGACACGGGTGGGTGGGTGGGGAGGAGGAGAGACACGGCTGGGTGGGGGGGGGAGGAGAGACACGGCTGGGTGGGGGGGGAGGAGGAGAGACACGGCTGGGTGGGGGGGGAGGAGGAGAGACACGGCTGGGTGGGGGGGGAGGAGAGACACGGGTGGGTGGGTGGGGAGGAGGAGAGACACGGCTGGGTGGGGGGGGGAGGAGAGACACGGCTGGGTGGGGGGGAGGAGGAGAGACACGGCTGGGTGGGGGGGGAGGAGGAGAGACACGGCTGGGTGGGGGGAGGAGAGACACGGGTGGGTGGCGGGAGGAGAGGCGTGGGTGGGGGGGGGAGGAGAGGCGCGGGTGGGTGGGGGGGGGAGGAGAGGCGCGGGTGGGTGGGGGGGGGAGGAGAGGCGCGGGTGGGTGGGGGGGGGAGGAGAGGCGCGGGTGGGTGGGGGGGGGGAGGAGAGGCGCGGGTGGGTGGGGGGGGGAGGAGAGGCGCGGGTGGGTGGGGGGGGGAGGAGAGGCGCGGGTGGGTGGGGGGGGGAGGAGAGACGCGGGTGGGTGGGGGGGGGAGGAGAGACATGGGTGGGTGGGGGGGGAGGAGAGACACGGGTGGTTGGGGGGGGAATAGGAGAGACACGGCTGGGTGGGGGGGGGAGGAGAGACACGGGTGGGTGGGGGGGGGAGGAGAGACACGGGTGGGTGGGGGGGGGAGGAGAGACACGGGTGGGTGGGGTGGAGGAGAGACACGGGTGGGTGGGGGGAGGAGAGACACGGGTGGGTGCGGGGAGGAGAGACACGGGTGGGTGGGGGGAGGAGAGACACGGGTGGGTGGGGGGAGGAGAGACACGGGTGGGTGGGGGGGGGAGGAGAGACACGGGTGGGTGGGGGGGGGAGGAGAGACACGGGTGGGTGGGGTGGAGGAGAGACACGGGTGGGTGGGGGGAGGAGAGACACGGGTGGGTGGGGGGAGGAGAGACGCGGGTGGGTGGGGGGAGGAGAGACGCGGGTGGGTGGCGGGAGGAGAGGCGCGGGTGGGTGGGGGGGGGAGGAGAGGCGTGGGTGGGGGGGGGAGGAGAGGCGCGGGTGGGTGGGGGGGGGGGAGGAGAGGCGCGGGTGGGTGGGGGGGGGGAGGAGAGGCGCGGGTGGGTGGGGGGGGGGAGGAGAGGCGCGGGTTGGGAGGGGGGGAGAAGAGACACGGATTGGGAGCGGGGGGGAGAAGAGACACGGATTGGGAGGGGGGAGAAGAGACACGGGTTGGGAGGGGGGGGGAGAAGAGACACGGATTGGGAGCGGGGGGGAGAAGAGACACGGATTGGGAGGGGGGAGAAGAGACACGGGTTGGGAGGGGGGGGGAGAAGAGACACGGATTGGGAGCGGGGGGGGAGAAGAGACACGGATTGGGAGCGGGGGGGAGAAGAGACACGGATTGGGAGGGGGGAGAAGAGACACGGGTTGGGAGGGGGGGGGAGAAGAGACACGGATTGGGAGCGGGGGGGAGAAGAGACACGGATTGGGAGGGGGGAGAAGAGACACGGGTTGGGAGGGGGGGGAGAAGAGACACGGATTGGGAGCGGGGGGGAGAAGAGACACGGATTGGGAGGGGGGAGAAGAGACACGGGTTGGGAGGGGGGGGGAGAAGAGACACGGATTGGGAGGGGGGGGGGAGAAGAGACACGGATTGGGACGGGGGGGGGAGAAGAGACACGGATTGGGAGGTGGAGAAGAGACACGGGTTGGGAGGGGGGGGGAGAAGAGACACGGGTTGAGGAGGCGGGGGGAGAAGAGACACGGGTGGGGGGAGGGGGGGGAAGAGACACGGGTGGGGTGAAGGCGGGGGGGAAGAGTCACGGGTGGGGGGAAGGCGGGGGGGAAGAGTCACGGGTGGGGGGAAGGCGGGGGGGAAGAGACACGGGTGGGGAAGGGCGGGAAGAGACACGGGTTGGGGATGGGGGGAAGAGACACGGGTGGGGGGAGGACGGAAAGAGACACGGGTGGGGGGAGGGCGGGAAGAGACACGGGTGGGGGGAGGGCGGGAAGAGACACGGGTGGGGGGAGGGCGGGAAGAGGCACGGGTGGGGGAAGGGCGGGAAGAGACACGGGTGGGGGGAGGGCGGGAAGAGACACGGGTGGGGGAAGGGCGGGAAGAGACACGGGTTGGGGGGGAAGGGGGTGGGAAGGGAGTGGGTATGGGCGGGGAGGGGGTGGGGGGGAAGAGGGGAAGGGTGGGGAGGGGAAGGGTGGGGAAGGGGAGTGGGGGGGAGAGGGGGGAGGAAGGGGGGAGGGGGAGGAAGAGACATGGGTTGGGGCAAAGGGGGGGGGAAGAGACACGGGTTGGGAGGGAAGGGGGAGAAGAGACACGGGTTGGGAGGGGGGGGAGAAGAGACACGGGTTGGGAGGTGGGGGAGAAGAGACACGGATTGGGAGGGGGGGGAGAAGAGACACGGATTGGGAGGGGGGGGGGAGAAGAGACACGGATTGGGAGGGGGGGGGGGGGAGAAGAGACACGAGTTGGGGGGGGCGGGGAGAAGAGACACGGGTTGGGAGGGGGGGGAGAAGAGACACGGGTTGGGAGGGGGGGGGGAGAAGAGACACGGGTTGGGAGGGGGGGGGAGAAGAGACACGGGTTGGGAGGGGGGGGGAGAAGAGACACGGGTTGGGAGGGGGGGGGAGAAGAGACACGGGTTGGGAGGGGGGGGGAGAAGAGACACGGGTTGGGAGGGGGGGGGGGGAGAAAAGACACGGGTTGAGAGGAGGGGGCGAGGGAAGAGACACGGGTTGGGGGGGGGGGGGGGAAGAGACACGGGTTGGGGGGGGAGGGAAGAGACACGGGTTGGGAGGGGGGGAGGGAAGAGACACGGGTTGGGAGGGGGGGAGGGAAGAGACACGGGTTGGTGGGGGGGGGGGAAGAGACACGGGTTGGGGGAAGGGGGGAGGGAAGAGACACGGGTTGGGAGGGGGGGGGAGGGAAGAGACACGGGTTGGGTGAAGGTAGAGACACGGGTTGGGGGAAGGAAGAGACACGGGTTGGGGGAAGGAAGAGACACGGGTTGGGAGGGGAGGAAGAGACACGGGTTGGGAGGGGAGGAAGAGACACGGGTTGGGAGGGGGGGAAGAGACACGGGTTGGGAGGGGGGGAAGAGACACGGGTTGGGAGGGGGGGAAGAGACACGGGTTGGGAGGGGGGGAAGAGACACGGGTTGGGAGGGGGGGGAAGGGAAGAGACACGGGTTGGGAGGGGGGGGAAGGGAAGAGACACGGGTTGGGAGGGGGGGGAAGGGAAGAGACACGGGTTGGGAGGGGGGGGAAGAGACACGGGTTGGGAGGGGGGGGAAGGGAAGAGACACGGGTTGGGAGGGGGGGGAAGAGACACGGGTTGGGAGGGGGGGGAAGAGACACGGGTTGGGAGGGGGGGAAGGGAAGAGACACGGGTTGGGAGGGGGGGAAGAGACACGGGTTGGGAGGGGGGGAAGAGACACGGGTTGGGAGGGGGTGGGAAGAGACACGGGTTGGGAGGGGGGGAAGAGACACGGGTTGGGAGGGGGGGAAAGAGACTCGTGTTGGGAGGGGGGAGGAAAAGAGACTCGTGTTGGGGGAAGGGGGGGGAAGAGACACGGGTTGGGAGGGGGGGGGAAGAGACACGGGTTGGGAGGGGGGGGAAGAGACACGGGTTGGGAGGGGGGGGGGGAAGAGACACGGGTTGGGAGGGGGGGGGAAGAGACACGGGTTGGGAGAGGGGGGAAGAGACACGGGTTGGGAGCGGGGGGAAGAGACACGGGTTGGGAGGGGGGGGAAGAGACACGGGTTGGGAGGGCGGGAAGAGACACGTGTTGGGGGAAGAGGGGCAAGAGACACGGGTTGGGAGGGGGGAAGAGACACGGGTTGGGGGAAGGGGGGGGAAGAGACACGGGTTGGGGGAAGGGGGGGGAAGAGACACGGTTGGGGGGGGAAGAGACACGGGTTGGGGGGGGGAAGGGAAGAGACACGGGTTGGGGGGGGGGAAGGGAAGAGACACGGGTTGGGGGGGAGGAAGGGAAGAGACACGGGTTGGGAGGGGGGGGAAGAGACACGGGTTGGGGGAAGGGGGTGGAAGAGACTCGTGTTGGGGGAAGGGGGGGAAGAGACACGGGTTGGGAGGAGGGGGAAGGGAAGAGACACGGGTTGGGGGGGAGGAAGAGACACGGGTTGGGGGGGAGGAAGAGACACGGGTTGGGGGGGAGGAAGAGACATGGGTTGGGGGGGAGGAAGGGAAGAGACACGGGTTGGGGGGGAGGAAGAGACACGGGTTGGGGGGGAGGAAGAGACACGGTTGGGGGGGAGGAAGAGACACGGGTTGGGGGGGAGGAAGAGACACGGGTTGGGGGGGAGGAAGAGACATGGGTTGGGGGGGGGGAAGGGAAGAGACACGGGTTGGGAGGGGGGGGGAAGAGACACGGGTTGGGAGGGGGGGGAAGAGACACGGGTTGGGGGGAGGGGGAAAGGGAAGAGACACGGGTTGGGTGAAGGGGGGGAGGGAGAGACACGGATTGGGGGAAGTGGGGGAGGGAGAGACACGGGTTGGGGGGAGGGATGAGACACGGGTTGGGGAGGGAGGAAGAGACACGGGTTGGGGGGGAGGAAGAGACACGGGTTGGGGGGGAGGAAGAGACACGGGTTGGGGGGGGGAAGAGACATGGGTTGGGGGGGGTGGAAGGGAAGAGACACGGGTTGGGAGGGGGGAGAAGAGACACGGGTTGGGGGAAGGGCGGGGGAAGAGACTCGTGTTGGGGGAAGGGGGGGGGGAAGAGACACGGGTTGGGAGGGGGGGGGAAGAGACACGGGTTGGGAGGGGGGGATGAGACACGGGTTGGGAGGGGGGGGAAGAGACACGGGTTGGGAGGGGGGGGAAGGGAAGAGACACGGGTTGGGAGTGGGGGGAAGAGACACGGGTTGGGGGGGGGGGAAGGGAAGAGACACGGGTTGGGACGTGGGGGAGGGAAGAGACACGGGTTGGGACGTGGGGGAGGGAAGAGACACGGGTTGGGAGGGGCGGGGGGGGGAGGGAAGAGACACGGGTTGGGGAAGGGGGGGAGGAAGAGACACGGGTTGGGGGGGGGGGGAAGAGACACGGGTTGGGGTTGGGGGGGAAAGAGACACGGGTTTGGGGGGGAAAGAGACACGGGTTGGGGGGGGGAAAGAGACACGGGTTGGGGGGGGGAAAGAGACACGGGTTGGGGGGGTTGGGGGGGGGAAAGAGACACGGGTTGGGGGGGAGGAAGAGACACGGGTTGGGGGGGAGGAAGAGACACGGGTTGGGGGGGAGGAAGAGACACGGGTTGGGGGGGGGGGAGAGGAAGAGACATGGGTTGGGGGGGGGGGAAGGGAAGAGACACGGGTTGGGAGGGGGGGGAAGAGACACGGGTTGGGAGGGGGGGGAAGAGACACGGGTTGGGGGGGGGGGAAGAGACACGGGTTGGGGGAAGGGGGGAAGAGACACGGGTTGGGGGAAGGGGGGGAGGGAGAGACACGGGTTGGGGGGAGGGAGAGACACGGGTTGGGGGGGGGGGATGAGACACGGGTTGGGGGGGGGGGATGAGACACGGGTTGGGGGGAGGAAGAGACACGGGTTGGGGGGGAGGAAGAGACACGGGTTGGGGGGGAGGAAGAGACACGGGTTGGGGGGGAGGAAGAGACACGGGTTGGGGGGGAGGAAGAGACACGGGTTGGGGGGGAGGAAGAGACACGGGTTGGGGGGGAGGAAGAGACATGGGTTGGGGGGGAGGAAGAGACACGGGTTGGGGGGGTGGAAGGGAAGAGACACGGGTTGGGAGTGGGGGGAAGAGACACGGGTTGGGGGGGGGGGGGGAAGGGAAGAGACACGGGTTGGGACGTGGGGGAGGAAGAGACACGGGTTGGGGGGGAGGAAGAGACACGGGTTGGGGGGGAGGAAGAGACACGGGTTGGGGGGGAGGAAGAGACACGGGTTGGGGGGGAGGAAGAGACATGGGTTGGGGGGGAGGAAGAGACACGGGTTGGGGGGGTGGAAGGGAAGAGACACGGGTTGGGAGTGGGGGGAAGAGACACGGGTTGGGGGGGGGGGGGAAGGGAAGAGACACGGGTTGGGACGTGGGGGAGCGAAGAGACACGGGTTGGGGGAAGGGGGGGAGGAAGAGACACGGGTTGGGGGGGGGAGGAAGAGACACGGATTGGGAGGGGGGGGGAAGAGACACGGGTTGGGAGGGGGGGGAAGGGAAGAGACACGGGTTGGGAGTGGGGGGAGAAGGGAAGAGACACGGGTTGGGACGTGGGGGAGGGAAGAGACACGGGTTGGGGGAAGGGGGGGAGGAAGAGACACGGGTTGGGAGGGGGCAGGAAGGGAAGAGACACGGGTTGGGAGGGGCGGGGGGGGAGGGAAGAGACACGGGTTGGGGGAAGGGGGGGAGGAAGAGACACGGGTTGCGGGGAGGAAGACACCGGTTGGGGGGGGGGGGAAGAGACACGGGTTGGGGGGGGGGGGAAGAGACACGGTTTGGGGAAGAGACACGGGTTGGGGGGCGGGGGAAGAGACACGGGTTGGGGGGGGAAAGAGACACGGGTTGGGGGGGGGGGAAGAGACACGGGTTGGAGGGGGGAAGGGACAAGAGACACGGGTTGGGAGGGGGGGGAAGAGACACAGGTTGGGAGGGGGGGAAGGGAAGAGACACGGGTTGGGAGGGGGGGGGAAGAGACACGGGTTGGGAGGGGGGGAAGGGAAGAGACACGGGTTGGGAGTGGGGGGGAGAGACACGGGTTGGGAGGGGGGGGAAGGGAAGAGACACGGGTTGGGAGGGGGGGAAGGGAAGAGACAGGGGTTGGGAGTGGGGGGGAAGAGACACGGGTTGGGAGTGGGGGGGAAGAGACACGGGTTGGGAGGGGGGGGAAGAGACACGGGTTGGGAGGGGGGGGAAGAGACACGGGTTGGGAGGGGGGGAAGAGACTCGTGTTGGGGGAAGAGGGGGGAAGAGACTCGTGTTGGGGGAAGAGGGGGGAAGAGACTCGTGTTGGAGGAAGGGGGGGGAAGAGACACGGGTTGGGAGGGGGGGGAAGAGACACGGGTTGGGAGGGGGGGAAGAGACACGGGTTGGGAGGGGGGGAAGAGACACGTGTTGGGAGGGGGGGAAAGAGACTCGTGTTGGGGGAAGGGGGGGAAGAGACATGGGTTGGGAGGGGGGGGAAGAGACACGTGTTGGGGGAAGGGGGGGAAGAGACATGGGTTGGGAGGGGGGGGAAGAGACACGGGTTGGAGGGGGGAAGGGACAAGAGACACGGGTTGGGAGGGGGGGGAAGAGACACAGGTTGGGAGGGGGGGAAGGGAAGAGACACGGGTTGGGAGGGGGGGGGGAAGAGACACGGGTTGGGAGGGGGGGGAAGGGAAGAGACACGGGTTGGGAGTGGGGGGGGAGAGACACGGGTTGGGAGGGGGGGGAAGGGAAGAGACACGGGTTGGGAGGGGGGGAAGGGAAGAGACAGGGGTTGGGAGTGGGGGGGAAGAGACACGGGTTGGGAGTGGGGGGGAAGAGACACGGGTTGGGAGGGGGGGGAAGAGACACGGGTTGGGAGGGGGGGGAAGAGACACGGGTTGGGAGGGGGGGAAGAGACTCGTGTTGGGGGAAGAGGGGGGAAGAGACTCGTGTTGGGGGAAGAGGGGGGAAGAGACTCGTGTTGGAGGAAGGGGGGGGAAGAGACACGGGTTGGGAGGGGGGGGAAGAGACACGGGTTGGGAGGGGGGGAAGAGACACGGGTTGGGAGGGGGGGAAGAGACACGTGTTGGGAGGGGGGGAAAGAGACTCGTGTTGGGGGAAGGGGGGGAAGAGACATGGGTTGGGAGGGGGGGAAGAGACATGGGTTGGGAGGGGGGGGAAGAGACACGGGTTGGGAGGGGGGGAAGAGACACGGGTTGGGAGGGGGGGGAAGAGACACGGGTTGGGAGGGGGGGGGAAAGAGACACGGGTTGGGGGGGGGGGGAAGAGACATGGGTTGGGAGGGCGGGAAGAGACACGTGTTGGGGGAAGAGGGGCAAGAGACACGGGTTGGGAGGGGGGGAAGAGACACGGGTTGGGGGAAGGGGGGGGAAGAGACAGGGTTGGGAGGGGGGGGAAGAGACACGGGTTGGGAGGGGGGGGAAGAGACACGGGTTGGGAGCGGGGGGGGAAGAGACACGGGTTGGGAGCGGGGGGGAAAGAGACACGGATTGGGGGGGGGGGAAGAGACACGGGTTGGGGGGGGGGGAGAGACACGGGTTGGGAGGGGGGGAAGGGAAGAGACACGGGTTGGGAGGGAGGGGAAGGGAAGAGACACGGGTTGGGAGGGGGGGGGAAGGGAAGAGACACGGGTTGGGAGGGGGGGGAAGAGACACGGGTTGGGAGGGGGGGGAAGGGAAGAGACACGGGTTGGGAGGGGGGGGAAGAGACACGGGTTGGGAGGGGGGGGAAGAGACACGGGTTGGGAGGGGGGGGAAGGGAAGAGACACGGGTTGGGAGGGGGGGAAGAGACACGGGTTGGGAGGGGGGGGAAGAGACACGGGTTGGGAGGGGGGGAAGAGACACGGGTTGGGAGGGGGGGGAAGAGACACGGGTTGGGAGGGGGGGGAAGAGACACGGGTTGGGAGGGGGGGGAAGAGACACGGGTTGGGAGGGGGGGGAAGAGACACGGGTTGGGAGGGGGGGAAGAGACACGGGTTGGGAGGGGGGGAAGAGACATGGGTTGGGAGGGCGGGAAGAGACACGTGTTGGGGGAAGAGGGGCAAGAGACACGGGTTGGGAGGGGGGAAGAGACACGGGTTGGGGGAAGGGGGGGGAAGAGACACGGGTTGGGTTGGGGGGGGAAGAGACACGGGTTGGGGGGGGAAGAGACACGGGTTGGGGGGGGAAGGGAAGAGACACGGGTTGGGAGGGGGGGAAGAGACACGGGTTGGGGTAAGGGGGTGGAAGAGACTCGTGTTGGGGGAAGGGGGGGAAGAGACACGGGTTGGGAGGAGGGGGAAGGGAAGAGACACGGGTTGGGGGGGAGGAAGAGACACGGGTTGGGGGGGAGGAAGAGACACGGGTTGGGGGGGAGGAAGGGAAGAGACACGGGTTGGGAGGGGGGGGGAAGAGACACGGGTTGGGAGGGGGGGAAGAGACACGGGTTGGGGGGGAGGGGAAAGGGAAGAGACACGGGTTGGGTGAAGGGGGGGAGGGAGAGACACGGATTGGGGAAGTGGGGGAGGAGAGACACGGGTTGGGGGGGGGATGAGACACGGGTTGGGGAGGGAGGAAGAGACACGGGTTGGGAGGGGGGGGAAGAGACACGGGTTGGGAGGGGGGGGAAGGGAAGAGACACGGGTTGGGAGTGGGGGGAAGGGGAAGAGACACGGGTTGGGGGGGGGGGGGAAGGGAAGAGACACGGGTTGGGACGTGGGGGAGGGAAGAGACACGGGTTGGGGGAAGGGGGGGAGGAAGAGACACGGGTTGGGGGGGGGAGGAAGAGACACGGGTTGGGGGGGGGAGGAAGAGACACGGGTTCGGGGAGGGGGGAAGGGAAGAGACACGGGTTGGGAGGGGGGGGAGGGAAGAGACACGGGTTGGGAGGGGGGCGAGGGAAGAGACACGGGTTGGGGGAAGGGGGGAGGAAGAGACAAGGGTTGGGAGGGGGCAGGAAGGGAAGAGACACGGGTTGGGAGGGGCGGGGGGGAGGGAAGAGACACGGGTTGGGGAAGGGGGGAGGAAGAGACACGGGTTGGGGGAAGGGGGGAGGAAGAGACACGGGTTGGGGGGGGGGGAAGAGACACGGGTTGGGGTTGGGGGGGAAAGAGACACGGGTTGGGGGGGGGGGAAGAGACACGGGTTTGGGGGGGGGGGAAGAGACACGGGGTTTGGGGGGGAAAGAGACACGGGTTGGGGGGGGAAAGAGACACGGGTTGGGGGGGGGAAAGAGACACGGGTTGGGGGGGAGGAAGAGACACGGGTTGGGGGGGAGGAAGAGACATGGGTTGGGGGGGGGGGAAGGGACATGGGTTGGGGGGGGGGGGGGGGAAGGGAAGAGACACGGGGTTGGGGGGGGGGGGAAGAGACACGGGTTGGGGGGGGGGAAGAGACACGGGTTGGGGGAAGGGGGGAAGAGACACGGGTTGGGGGGGGGGAAGAGACACGGGTTGGGGGGGGGGGAAGAGACACGGGTTGGGGGGAAGGGGGGGAGGGAGAGACACGGGTTGGGGGGGGGATGAGACACGGGTTGGGGGGGGGGGAAGAGACACGGGTTGGGGGGGGGGGGAAGAGACACGGGGTTGGGGGGAGGAAGAGACACGGGTTTGGGGGGAGGAAGAGACACGGGTTGGGGGGGAGGAAGAGACACGGGTTGGGGGGGAGGAAGAGACACGGGTTGGGGGGGAGGAAGAGACATGGGTTGGGGGGGAGGAAGAGACACGGGTTGGGGGGGTGGAAGGGAAGAGACACGGGTTGGGAGTGGGGGGAAGAGACACGGGTTGGGGGGGGGGGGGGAAGGGAAGAGACACGGGTTGGGGGGGGGGGGGAAGGGAAGAGACACGGGTTGGGACGTGGGGGAGGGAAGAGACACGGGTTGGGGGAAGGGGGGGAGGAAGAGACACGGGTTGGGGGGGGGAGGAAGAGACACGGATTGGGAGGGGGGGGAAGAGACACGGGTTGGGAGGGGGGGGAAGGGAAGAGACACGGGTTGGGACGTGGGGGAGGGAAGAGACACGGGTTGGGGGAAGGGGGGGAGGAAGAGACACGGGGTTGGGGGGGGGAGGAAGAGACACGGGTTGGGAGGGGGGGGGAGGGAAGAGACACGGGTTGGGAGGGGGGGCGAGGGAAGAGACACGGGTTGGGGGAAGGGGGGAGGAAGAGACACGGGTTGGGAGGGGGCAGGAAGGGAAGAGACACGGGTTGGGGGAAGGGGGGGAGGAAGAGACACGGGTTGGGGGAAGGGGGGGAGGAAGAGACACGGGTTGCGGGGAGGAAGACACACCGGTTGGGGGGGGGGGGGGAAGAGACACGGGTTGGGGGGGGGGAAGAGACACGGGTTGGGGGGGGGGGGGAAGAGAACACGGTTTGGGGAAGAGACACGGGTTGGGGGGGGGGGGGAAAGACACGGGTTTGGGGGGAAAGAGACACGGGTTGGGGGGGGGGAAAGAGACACGGGTTGGGGGGGGAAAGAGACACGGGTTGGGGGGGGGGAAAGAGATATGGGTTGGGGGGGGGAAGAGACACGGGTTGGGGGGGGGGGAAGAGACACGGGTTGGAGGGGGAAGGGACGAGAGACACGGGTTGGGAGGGGGGGAAGGGAAGAGACACGGGTTGGGAGTGGGGGGAAGAGACACGGGTTGGGAGTGGGGGGGAAGAGACACGGGTTGGGAGGGGGGGGAAGAGACACGGGTTGGGAGGGGGGGGGAAGAGACACGGGTTGGGAGGGGGGGAAGAGACTCGTGTTGGGGGAAGAGGGGGGAAGAGACTCGTGTTGGAGGAAGGGGGGGGAAGAGACACGGGTTGGGAGGGGGGGAAGAGACACGGGTTGGGAGGGGGGGAAGAGACACGGGTTGGGAGGGGGGGAAGAGACACGTGTTGGGAGGGGGGGAAAGAGACTCGTGTTGGGGAAGGGGGGGAAGAGACACGGGTTGGGAGGGGGGGGAAGAGACACGGGTTGGGAGGGGGGGAAGAGACACGGGTTGGGAGGGGGGGAAGAGACACGGGTTGGGAGGGGGGGGAAGAGACACGGGTTGGGAGGGGGGGGAAGAGACACGGGTTGGGAGAGGGGGGGGAAGAGACACGGGTTGGGAGGGGGGGGGAAAGAGACACGGGTTGGGACGGGGGGGGAAGAGACACGGGTTGGGAGGGGGGGGGGGAAGAGACACGGGTTGGGGGGGGGGGAAGAGACACGGGTTGGGAGGGCGGGAAGAGACACGTGTTGGGGGAAGAGGGGCAAGAGACACGGGTTGGGAGGGGGGGAAGAGACACGGGTTGGGGGAAGGGGGGGGAAGAGACAGGGTTGGGAGGGGGGGGAAGAGACACGGGTTGGGAGGGGGGGGAAGAGACACGGGTTGGGAGGGGGGGGAAGAGACACGGTTTGGGAGGGGGGGGAAGAGACACGGGTTGGGAGGGGGGGGAAGAGACACGGGTTGGGAGAGGGGGGGGAAGAGACACGGGTTGGGAGGGGGGGGGAAAGAGACACGGGTTGGGACGGGGGGGGAAGAGACACGGGTTGGGAGGGGGGGGGGGAAGAGACACGGGTTGGGGGGGGGAAGAGACACGGGTTGGGAGGGCGGGAAGAGACACGTGTTGGGGGAAGAGGGGCAAGAGACACGGGTTGGGAGCGGGGGGGGAAGAGACACGGGTTGGGAGCGGGGGGGAAAGAGACACGGGTTGGGGGGGGGAAGAGACACGGGTTGGGGGGGGAAGGGAAGAGACACGGGTTGGGGGGGGGAAGGGAAGAGACACGGGTTGGGGGAAGGGGGTGGAAGAGACTCGTGTTGGGGGAAGGGGGGGAAGAGACACGGGTTGGGAGGAGGGGGAAGGGAAGAGACACGGGTTGGGGGGAAGGAAGAGACACGGGTTGGGGGGGAGGAAGAGACACGGGTTGGGGGGAGGAAGAGACATGGGTTGGGGGGGGGGAAGGGAAGAGACACGGGTTGGGGGGGGGGGGGGGGGGAAGAGACACGGGTTGGGAGGGGGGGGGAAGAGACACGGGTTGGGGGGGGGGGAAACGGGAAGAGACACGGGTTGGGGGAAGGGGGGGAGGGAGAGACACGGGTTGGGGGAAGTGGGGGAGGGAGAGACACGGGTTGGGGGGGGGGATGAGACACGGGTTGGGGGGGAGGAAGAGACACGGGTTGGGGGGGAGGAAGAGACACGGGTTGGGGGGGGAGGAAGAGACACGGGTTGGGAGGGGGGGAAGAGACACGGGTTGGGGGAAGGGGGTGGAAGAGACTCGTGTTGGGGGAAGGGGGGGAAGAGACACGGGTTGGGAGGAGGGGGAAGGGAAGAGACACGGGTTGGGGGGAAGGAAGAGACACGGGTTGGGGGGGAGGAAGAGACACGGGTTGGGGGGAGGAAGAGACACGGGTTGGGGGGGAGGAAGAGACATGGGTTGGGGGGGGGGAAGGGAAGAGACACGGGTTGGGGGGGGGGGGGGGAAGAGACACGGGTTGGGAGGGGGGGGGAAGAGACACGGGTTGGGGGGGGGGGAAAAGGGAAGAGACACGGGTTGGGGGAAGGGGGGGAGGGAGAGACACGGGTTGGGGGAAGTGGGGGAGGGAGAGACACGGGTTGGGGGGGGGGGGATGAGACACGGGTTGGGGGGGAGGAAGAGACACGGGTTGGGGGGGAGGAAGAGACACGGGTTGGGGGGGGAGGAAGAGACACGGGTTGGGGGGGAGGAAGAGACACGGGTTGGGGGGGAGGAAGAGACACGGGTTGGGAGGGGGGAGAAGAGACACGGGTTGGGAGGGGGGAGAAGAGACACGGGTTGGGGGAAGGGCGGGGGAAGAGACACGGGTTGGGGGAAGGGGGGGGGGGAAGAGACACGGGTTGGGAGTGGGGGGAAGAGACACGGGTTGGAGGGGGGGGGAAGGGAAGAGACACGGGTTGGGACGGGGGGGAGGGAAGAGACACGGGTTGGGGGAAGGGGGGGAGGAAGAGACACGGGTTGGGGGGGGGAGGAAGAGACACGGGTTCGGGGGGGGGGGAAGGGAAGAGACACGGGTTGGGGGGGGGGGGGAGGGAAGAGACACGGGTTGGGAGGGGGGGCGAGGGAAGAGACACGGGTTGGGGGAAGGGGGGGAGGAAGAGACACGGGTTGGGAGGGGGCAAGAAGGGAAGAGACACGGGTTGGGAGGGGCGGGGGGGGAGGGAAGAGACACGGGTTGGGAGGGGCGGGGGGGAGGGAAGAGACACGGGTTGGGGGAAGGGGGGGAGGAAGAGACACGGGTTGGGGGAAGGGGGGGAGGAAGAGACACGGGTTGCGGGGAGGAAGACACACCGGTTGGGGGGGGGGGGGGAAAGAGACACGGGTTGGGGGGGGGGGGAAGAGACACGGGTTGGGGGGGGGGGGGGGGAAGAGACACGGGTTGTGGGGGGGGAAGAGACACGGTTTGGGGGGGGGGGGAAGAGACACGGGTTGGGGAAGAGACACGGGTTGGGGGGGGGAAGAGACACGGGTTGGGGGGGGGGAAGAGACACGGGTGGGGGGGGGGGAAGAGACACGGGTTGGGGGGGAAAGAGACACGGGTTGGGGGGGGGGGAAGAGACACGGGTTTGGGGGGGAAAGAGACACGGGTTGGGGGGGGGAAAGAGACACGGGTTGGGGGGGGGAAAGAGACATGGGTTGGGGGGGGGGAAAGAGACACGGGTTGGGGGGGGGAAGAGACACGGGTTGGGGGGGGAAAGAGACACGGGTTGGGGGGGGGGGAAAGAGATATGGGTTGGGGGGGGGGGGAAAAGAGACACGGGTTGGGGGGGCGAAAGAGACACGGGTTGGGGGGAGGGGGGAGAGACACGGGTTGGAAGGGGGAAGGGACGAGAGACACGGGTTGGGAGGGGATCGGAGCGGAGAGAGGGAACTCGGGTAAGATAGATCATGTTCTTCCAACCCCCTACAGGGGACATCGTTGGAGTGGATGATATTCAGAAGTCACGACATTGTCACTATTCACTTCATGCTCAATAAACCTGTTAACAATCCGTACACAATACCTGCCCCATCTATAGTGAGGTGGGGGGGGGAATGTACTTGGGTTGGGGTAAGACACTTCGGCTGGGGGAGGCATGCACTTGCGCTGGGGTACAGGACTTCGGCTGGGGGAGGGATGTACTTGGACTGGGGTAAGGCACTTCAGCTGGGGGAGGCATGCACTTGGACTGGGGTAAGGCACTTCGGCTGGTCCTTGCTGTCTTCTGGGGAGCTCTGTCCTCTTGTCGCTTCAGGAAGTCAAAGTGGATCGAGTTACAATTTGCAAAGTCAGTGAGACCTTGGGATGGGCAGTTCCAGTTACACATTCCTGTGAAACTTCAGGGTGTGGCTTATCCTGCAAGGGGACCAATTATAGACAAAGGGTGGAGCATGGTGGCCATTTTTGCAGTACAAATAAGCGCGTCCTTATTTATTCCCTAGCAATTTATGTCATCCCATAATTTAGTCTGTCCTAAGCTCTCCTTTCATGTTTCATTTATATTTAGGCCTGTTTCATTTCTTGTAGATCCCTCTCCATCTTATTCATTTAAAGCCTTTGCCACCTCCCTATTTACCCTTTCCGCTAGGACACTGGTCCCAATCCAGTTCAGGTGGAGCCAGTCCCATCAGTACAGCTCCTTCCTGTCCCAGTATTCATGCCCGTGTCCGTGAAAAGGATCCTTTAAAAAAAACTCAGATGTCAATTTGATGGGTCAGTGGTACTTGCTTACAAGAAAGGCGAAGAGCAGTAAAACCAGTAGGTAATGAAATTATGTATGCAAAAGTAAAGTTTGTTCATGACAGATAAGTTAACAAGCGGTCATTAAAATTCCATTATCTTACCTGTGCCAAATCAATATAATTAATCAAATCTTGTGATCCTTGAAGACATTCAAGTAAACTGGCTTTTAAGTTTTCAAGAGCACCTAAATATTTCACTCGGAATTCAGTGCAAGTGTCAAAGTTACTGTTACTCTGCCCTGTAACAAAAGCATGAAAACACAATTTGTCTTTTGCCCAAATAATTGTGCAGCAGTAAGCAGCAAAAATAGATTACTTGCATTACTTTAAATCTTCCAGCAAAATTAGCACTGAGTTTTTCTGCTTTCACTGATGGATGTTGTATTCAAGCTGTGATTTATGGAACATTGAAAAGATTAACATTCACCCCCCCACCACCCCACAATTTTCTTCCCTCACCTTTTGGACGGGCTCCACTTGGACCGTGTTGGGACTAGGGTCCTGGCGAATCAAATAACTAGGGCTCTAGAGAGGGCTTTAAACTAATTAGTGGGAGGTAGGCTTCAGGTGAGAGAAAAATTAAAAAGTCAAAGAATAAGGAGAAGGCAAGAAGAGCAGGGTAGCACTGGGGGAAATGCAAACCAGAGCGTGCCAGGAAGGGACAGAATGTATAAACATAAAGGTGAATCAGAAAGTGGGGTCAAAGCAGAAAAAAATTGTAAAAAAAACATTTTAAAAGCTCTTTATCTGAATGCACGTAGCATTCGTAACAAAATAGATGAGTTGATGGCACAAATAGATACAAATGGGTATGATCTGACAGCCATTACAGAGATGTGAGTGCAAGGTGAACTGGACTGGGACCTAAATATTCAGGGTATTTGACAATTCGGAAGGACAGACAGAAAGGAAAAGAAGGTGGGATAAAAGGATCAGATCAGTGCGTTAATGAGAAACAATATTGGCTCAGAAGATCAAGATGTTGAATCAGTTTGGGTGAAGATAAGGAATAATAAGGGGGAAAAGTCGCTGATGGGCGTAGTCTATAGGCTCTCTAACAGTAGCTACACTGTTGGATGGAGTATAAATTAAACTGGAGTATAAATTAAAAAATAATGGTTGCGCAACCAACCAGGGAGCAGGCTATCTTAGATCTGGTACTGTGTAATGAGACAGGATTAATAAATGATCTCCTGGTAAAGGATCCTCTAAGAATGAATGATCATAACATGACTGAATTTCAAATTCACTTGGAGGGTGAGAATGTTGGTTATCAAAACAGGGTCCTAAGCTTAAATGAAGGAGACTACAAAGGTATGGGGCAGAGTTGGCTAACGTGGACTGGGAAAATAGATTAAAGTATGGGACAGATGATGAGCAGTGGCAGACATTTAAGGAGATATTTCATAACTCTCAACGAAAATATATCTCAATGAGAAGGGAAGACTAAGAGAAGGGATAACCATCCATGGTTAACGAAGGAAATAAGGGATGGTATCAAATTGAAAACAAGGGCATACAATGTGGCCAAGACTAGTGGGAGGCCAGAGGATTTGGAAACTTTTAAAAGCCAGCAAAGAATGACTAAAAAAATAATCAAGAGAGGGATGATAGATTATGAAAGCAAACTAGCATGGAATATAAAAACAGATAATAAGAGTTTCTACATGTACATAAAAAGGAAGAGTGGCTAAAGTAAATGTTGGTCCTCTGGAGGATGAAACTGGGGAATTAATAATGGAGAACAGGGAAATGGCAGAGACGTTGACCAAATATTTTGTATCGGTCTTCACGGTAGAAGACATTTAAAAACATCCCAATAGTGGATAATCAAGAGGCTATAGGGAGGGAGGAACAATCACTATCACTAATGAAGTAGTACTCGGTAAAATAATGGGACTAAAGGCAGATAAGTACCCGGGACCTGATGGCTTACATCCTAGGATCTTAAAAGAAGTGATTGCAGAGATAGTGGATGTATTGGTTGTAATCTACCAAAATTCCCTGGATTCTGGGGCGGTCCCAGCAGATTGGAAAACCGCAAATGTAACGCCTCTATTTAAAAAAGGAGGCAGACAAAAAGCAGGAATCTATAGACCAGTTAGCCTAACATCTGTCATTGGGAAAATGCTGGAGTCCATTATTAAGGAAGCAGTAAGGGATATTTGGAAAAGCATAATTCAATCTAGCAGAGTCAGTATGGTTTTATGAAAGGAAA
Source organism: Pristiophorus japonicus (assembly GCF_044704955.1). NCBI lineage: Eukaryota > Metazoa > Chordata > Chondrichthyes > Pristiophoridae > Pristiophorus > Pristiophorus japonicus. The sequence goes on from NC_091983.1 coordinate 58,956,487, forward strand.
ATCACGGTTGACAAAATTGCTGGAGTTCTTTGAGGATGTAACGAGCAGGGTGGATAAGGAGGAACCAGTGGATGTGGTGTATTTGATTTTTCCAGAAGGCATTCGATAAGGTGCCCCATAAAAAGATTATTGCACAAGATAAGAGCTCACTGGGTTGGGGGTAATATATTAACATGGATAGAGGATTGGCTGACTAACAGAAAAGAGAGAACCAGGATAAATGGGTCATTTTCCAGTTGGCAAACAGTAATTACTGGAGTGCCGCAGGGATCGGTGCTGGGGCCGCAACTATTTACAATCTATATTAATGACTTGAATGAAGGGACCAAGTGTAATGTAGTCAAGTTTGCTGATAATACAAAGATGGGTGGGAAAAAATCTGCAAAGGGATATAGCCAGGCTAAGTGAGTGGGCAAAAATTTGGCAGATGGAGTATAATGTGGGAAAATATGTGGTTATCCACTTTGGCAGAAAAAATAGAAAAGCTAATTATAATTTAAATGGAGAAAACTTGCAAAGTGCTGCAGTACAGAGGGACCTGGGGGTCCTTGTGCATAAAACACAAAAAGTGAGTATGCAGGTACAGCAAGTAATCAGGAAGACCAATGGAATCTTGGCCTTTATTGCAAGGGGGATAGAGTATAAAAGCTGCGAAGTCCTATTACAATTGTACAAGGTATTGGTGAGACCACACCTGGAGTACTGTGCAGTTTTGGTCTCCTTATTTAAGGAAGGATATACTTACCTTGGAGGAGTACAACGGAGGATCACTGGACTGATTTCTGGGATGAGAGGGCTGTCTTATGATGAGAAATTGTGTAGAATGGGCCTATACTCTCTGGAGTTTAGAAGAATGAGAGGTGATCTCATTGAAACATACAAGATTCTGAAGGAGATTGACAGGATAGATGCTGAGAGGTTGTTTCCCCTGGCTGGAGTGTCTAGAACTAGGGGGCACAGTCTCAGGATAAGGGGTAGGCCATTTAAGACAGAGGTGAGGAGGAATTTCTTCACTCAGAAGGTTGTGAATCTTTGGAATTCTCTGCCCCAGAGGGCTGTAGAAGCTGAGTCTCTGAATATATTCAAGGCTGAGATAGATAGCTTTTTGGTGTCTAGGGGAATCAAGGGATAGCGAGATCGGACGGGAAAGTGTAGTTAAGGTCGATGATCAGCTATGATCTTATTGAATGGCCGAGCAGGCTCAAAGGTCCTCTTATCCACTCTATCTAGGCCCCTCATAATTTTATACACCTCAAAGTCTCCCTTCTGCCTCCTCTGTTCCAAAGAAAACAACTCCAGCCTATCCAAATTTTTCTCAGAGCTAAAATTCTCCAGTCAAGGCAACATCCTCGTAAATCTCCTCTGTACTTTCTCTAGTGCAATTGCATCGTTCCTGTAATGTGGTGACCAGAACTGCACGAAGTACTCTAGCTGTGGCCTAACTAGTGTCTTATACAGTTCAAGCATAAATTCCCTGCCTCGGCTAATAAAGGCAAGTATTCCGTATGCCTTCTTAACCACCTTATCAACCTGGCCTGCAATCTTTGAGAATCATACACTCCAATGTCTCTTTGTTTCTCTACACTTCTCAGTGACCTACCATTTATTGTGTATTCCCTTGCCTTGTTAGCCCTCCCCAAATGCATTACCTCACACTTCTCCGGATTAAATTTCATTTGCCACTGTTCTGCCCACCTGACCAGTTCATTGATATCTTCCTGCAGTCTACAGCTTTCTTCTTCATTATCAACCACACAGCCATTTTTTGTATCATCTGCAAACTTCTTAATCATACCTCCTACATTCAAGTCTAAATCATTGATTTTTACCACAAAAAGCAAGGGACCTAGTACTGAGCCCTGCGGAACCCCACTGGAAACAGCCTTCCAGTCACAAAAACACCCATCAACCATTACCCTTTGCTTCCTGCCTCTGAGCCAATTTTGGATCCAACTTGCCACTTTGCCTTGGATTCCATGGGCTTTTACTTTCATGATCATTTTGCCATGTGGGACCTTACCAAAAGCCTTGCTAAAATCCACATACACTACATCAAACGCGCTACCCTCCTTGTTGCCGCCTCAAAAAATGTAATCAAGTTAGTCAGACACGATCTTCCCTTAAAAAATCCATGCTGACTGTCCTTGATTAATCCGTGTCTTTCTAAATTAAGATTTATCTGTCCCTCAGAATTTTTTCCAATAATTTGCCCACAACCGAGGTTAGGCTGACTGACCTGTAATTACTCAGTCTATCCCTTTCTCCCTTTTTAAACAAAGGTTCAACGTTAGCAGTCCTCCAGTACCACACCTGTAGCCAGAGAGGATTAGAAAATGATGGTCATGGTCACAGCCTCTGCCATTTCCTCTTTTGCTTCTCTCAACAATCTGGGATACATTTCATCCGGGCCTGGGGATTTATCCACTTTCAAAGCTGCTAAACCCCTTAATACTTCCTCTCCCGCTATGTTCATTTCATCTAATATTTCACACTCCACCTCCTCCCTGATTGCAATGTCTGCATAGCCCCTCTCCTTTGTGAAAACATACACAAAGTATTCATTAAGGACCATACCCACGTCTTCCATCTCCACACACAGATTAGCTTTATGGTCTCGAATAGTCCCAACTCTTTTTTTTAGGTATTTCCTTAAGTTTACTTGCCAACATTTTTTATGCAGCGCTTTGCTTTCCTACTTTACTTTTTAATTTCACCCCGACACTTTCTATAGTCCTCTAGGGTTTCTGCAATTTTGAGCCCTCGGTACCTGTCATAAGCCTTCCTTTTTTTCTTTATCCTTCCCTGTATGCCACTTGACATCCAGGGGGCTCTAGATTTGTTAGACCCACCCTTTTTCTTTAAGGGAACATACCTGCTCTGGACCCTCAGGATCTCCTCCTTGAATGCCTCCGACTGCTCTGACGTTGATTTACCTTCAAGTAGTTGTTTCCAGTCCACTTTGGCTAAATTACATCTCGGCTTAGTAAAATTGTTTTTCCCCCAAATGAGAACTTTTATTCCTGGTCTATCTTTGTCCTTTTCCATAACTATCCTAAATTTAACTGAATTATGATCACTACCACCAAAATGCTCTCCCACTGATACCCCTTCCACCTGCCCAACTTCATTCCCTAAAACTAAGTCCAGAACGACCTCCTCCCTTGTTGGGCTTGCTACATACTGGCTAAAAAAGTTCTCCTGAATGTATTTTAGGAATTCTGCATCTCTAAACCTTTCACACTAATTCCATCCCAGTTAATATTAAGGGAGTTGAAATCCCCTACTTTTACCTGTAGTTTTTGCACTTTTCAGAAATGTCCCTACATATTTGCTCTTCCATCTCCGTTTGACTGTTTAGGGGTCTATAGTACACTCCCAGCAACGTGATCGCCCCTTTTTGTTCCTTCAATTCAACCCATATGGTCTCATTTGATGATCCTTCTTACATATCATCCCTCCTCACAGCTGTAATTGATTCTTTAATCAATATTGTGACCCCCCGCCTTTGTTTTTATCCCGTCAGAAAACCCTGTAATAGCTATATCATAGTCCCACATGTCTATCTGTGCCCCCAGCTCATCTGCCTTATTCCCTAGACTCCTTGCATTCAAGTTTCGACCATTTAACACCGCCAAACTCCCTTGTTGTCTATTTTCTAGCCTTTGCTTCCTCTGCCTTCCAAACCCTACTTATTTTTCTGCCCTCCAATTCTAGCTTTGCTTCTCCCCCTTCTGAAACTACTCTTAGGTTCCCATCCCCATGCCAAGCCAGTTTAAACCCTCCTAACAGCATAGCAAACCCACCCCCGGGCACGAGGATATTGGTCCCGGCTCTGTGAAGGTGCAACTCGTCCGGCTTGTACCGGTCCCACCTTTCCCAGAAACGGTCCCAATGCCTCAGGAATCTAAAACCCTCTCTCCTGCACCATCTCTCCAGTCACGCAATCATTTGCTTTCTCGTCCTATTTCTGTACTCACTAGCACGTGGTCCCAGGAGTAATCCAGAGATTACTACCTTTGAGGTCCTGCTTTTAAATCTCTCTCCTAGCTCCCTAAAATCTGCCTGCAGGACCTCATCCCTCTTTCTACCTATGTCATTGGTACCGATATGGACAATGACCTCTGGCTGATCACCCTCCTCCCTCAGAATGTCCTGCAGCCGTTCAGTGACATCCTTGACCCTGGCATCAGGGAGGCAACATACCACCCTGGAGTCACATCTGCAGCCGCAGAAACGCCTGTCTGTTCCCCGAACTATTGAATTCCCTGCCACTATTGTTCTTCCACACTTCTTCCTCTCCCCCCGCCGCCCCCCCCCACCCCCTCCTCAGTGCAGCTGAGCCACCCGTGGTGCCGTGGACTTGGCTCTGGCTGCAGTCCCCAGAGGAACCATCGCCCCAGTGTACAGAACTGAAAACATAGAAAATAGGTGCGGGCGTAGGCCATTCGGCCCTTCGAGCCTGCACCACCATTCAATAAGATCATGGCTGATCATTCACCTCAGTACCCCTTTCCTGCTTTCTCTCCATACCCCTTGATCCCTTTAGCCGTAAGGGCCATATCTAACTCCCTCTTGAATATATCCAATGAACTGGCATCAACGACTCTCTGTGGCAGGGAACTCCACAGATTAACAACTCTCTGAGTGAATATCTCTCCTCATCTCGGTCCTAAATGGCTTAACCCTTACCCTATGTTTCTATGAGATCCCCTCTCATCCTTCTAAACTCCAGTGAATACAGGCCCAGTCGATCCAGTCTCTCCTCATATGTCAGTCCTGCCATCCCAGGAATCAGTCTGGTGAACCTTTGCTGCACACCCTCAATAGCAAGAATGTCCTTCCTCAGATTAGGAGACCAAAACTGAACACAATATTCCAGGTGAGGCCTCACCAAGGCCCTATACAACTGCAGTAAGACCTCCTTGCTCCTATACTCAAATCCCCTAGCTATGAAGGCCAACATACCATTTGCCTTCTTCACCGCCTGCTGTACCTGCATGCCAACTTTCAATGATTGATGTACCATGATACCCAGGTCTCGTTGCACCTCCCCTTTTCCTAATCTGCCGCCATTCAGATAATATTCTGCCTTCGTGTTTTTGCCACCAAAGTGGATAACCTCACATTTATCCACATTATACTGCATCTGCCATGCATTTGCCCACTCACCTAACCTGTCCAAGTCACCCTGCAGCCTCTTAGCATCCTCCTCACCGTTCACACCGCCACCCAGCTTAGTGTCATCTGCAAACTTGGAGATATTACACGCAATTCCTTCATCTAAATCATTAATGTAGATTGTAAATAACTGGGGTCCCAGCATTGAGCCCTGCAGCACCCCACTAGTTACTGCCTGCCATTCTGAAAAAGACCCGTTTATCCCAACTCTCTGCTTCCTGTCTGCCAACCAGTTCTCTAATCACGTCAGTACATTGCCCCCAATACCATGTGCTTTAATTTTGCACACCAATCTCTTGTGTGGGGCCTTGTCAAAAGCCTTTTGAAAGTCCTAATACACCACATCCACTGGTTCTCCCTTGTCCACTCTACTAGTTACATTCTCAAAAAATTCTAGAAGATTAGTCAAGCATGATTTCCCTTTCATAAATCCATGCTGACTTGGACCGATCCTGTCACTGCTTTCCAAATGCGCTGCTATTTAATCTTTAATAATTGATTCCAACATTTTCCCCACTACTGATCTCAGGCTAACCGGTCTATAATGACCCGTTTTCTCTCTCCCTCCTTTTTTTTTAAAAAGTGGTGTTACATTAGCTACCCTCCAGTCCATAGGAACTGATCCAGAGTCGATAGACTGTTGGAAAATGATCACCAATGCATCCACTATTTCTAGGGCCACTTCCTTAAGTACTCTGGGATGCAGACTATCAGGCCCCTGCGATTTATCGGCCTTCAATTCCATCAATTTCCCTAACACAATTTCCAGCCTAATAAGGATTTCCTTCAGTACCTCCTTCTCATTAGACCCTCGGTCCCCGAGTATTTCCGGACGGTTATTTGTGTCTTCCTTCATGAAGACAGAACCAAAGTATTTGTTCAATTGGTCTGCCATTTCTTTGTTCCCCATTATAAATTTACCTGATTCTGACTGCAAGGGACCTACATTTGTCTTCACTAATCTTTTTCTCTTCACATATCTATAGAAGCTTTTGCAGTCAGTTTTTATGTTCCCTGCAAGCTTACTCTCATACTCTATTTTCCCCATCCTAATTAAACCCTTTGTCTTTGTCTGCTCAATTCTAAATTTCTCCCAGGTTAGCGAGCGAGATGCGCTCAGGGGAATCCTGCCCTACCTGCCTACTCCTCGTCTGTCTGGCGGTTACCCATTCCCTCTCTGCCTGCATACTCTAAAGCTGCAGGGTGACCACCTCTAGAAACGTGCTATGCATAAAGTTCGCAGCCTCGCAGATGTTGTGCAGTGACTCCAGCCGCCGCTTATGCTCTGAAACCTGGAGCTCGAGCTACTGTAGCTGGCAACACTTCCTGTACATGTTATCGTCCAGGCCATGAGAAGCGTCCAGGACTTCCCACATGCCACAGGATGTACATTCCATGGGACTAAGCTGCCTTGCCATGCCTCTATTTATTAGATTATTAACTAAAGTTTTTTGTATAGTTTCCCGATCCTAGTTCAAACCACTGACCGATAAAACCTTAATACTCACCATGTCCTGTGATGTCACCTTGAGTTTCTGCCTGTGTTTAACCGAACCCCAAACTCTTGGACTCGCTTTCTCGATCTCTCTCTCACTCTCTCCTGAACTCTCGGACTCACTCTCCCCCGAACTCTCTCTCTCCCCTCCCGAACTCACTCATTCTGAACATCTAAATGAAGATCGATGCTGCTTCTCAACTGACCCACCAGGAGGCCCTTTTGAAGCAACAGATTTTTATTTCTTTAAAAGAAAACTATTTTGTACATAATACACTAACAGCTAAATCTCCTACTGAAATTGTCAAACAAGACCTGCTAAATCCCAGAAGTAAACACTTTAATAAATGCTGTAGTTCAGCACTTTCACTTATCACGATTTTTGGCTGAACCACATTAAAAGCCTCTGCACTCAACATTTGTCTAAAATGCATTATGCGTAGGCTTGCTAGAGAAGTCTGTCATAAAATGTTAGTCATAAAGAGCAGCTATAAATGCTTCCAGAAATTGGGTCCCTAGAGGAGTCAATGTCCTTTGTTAGTTTTGGTTTTAACAGAATGGATGCACAGGAAACACAAAAGGTTAGTCTGATTATTTCTTAGGGGAAGATGAGATTGGAGGCTCATGTGTGACAATGGCAAAAACCTAAGAGAAAGTTACATTCCGGCAACCACCGGTGAAAGCTATGTAGCACAGAGAGACGGGGAATTTTTTTAGGAGTGTGAGGGATGGAGACTTTTTAACATTAAAAGGGCTTTAAATATTATTCTCGGAGAATCTACTTAGTCTTCCTACTGTTCACCCATCTGTTGACACATTTTCATTTTGTCTTCCTTCTGTAGTCTCAACTCCTCGGTCTTCCTTATTCCTCATGGATCTGTTTACATTACTCTAATAATAATAATTTTTATTTATATAGCGCCTTTAACATAGTAAAATGTCCCAAGGTGTTTCGCAACAGTGCTACAGGAAAAAACAGATAAATTTGACAGCAAGCGACAAAAGAAATTAAGGCATATGACAAAAAGCTTGGTTAAAAAGGTAGGTTTTAAGGAGCATCTTAAAGGAGGGTAGAGAGGCAGAGAGGTTTGGGAGGAAGTTACAGAGCTTAGGACCCAAACAGCTGAAGGCACGGCCACCGATAGTTGAGCAGTTATAATGAGGGATGTTCAAGAGGGCATAATTTGAGGAGCGCAGACATCTTGTAGGGTTGTGAGGCTGAAAATGATTACAGAGATAGGAAAGGGCAAGTCCATGGAGTGATTTGTAAACAATGATGAGAATTTTGAAATCGAGGCCAATATAGGTCAGAAAATACAGGGGTGATGGGTGATCGTGACTTGGTGCGCGTGATGACACGGGCTACTGAGTTTTGGATGACCTCAAGTTTACCTAGTGTAGAATGTGGGAGGCCAGCCAGAAGTGAGTTGAAGTAGTCAAGTCTAGAGGTAACAAAGGCAAGATTGAGCGTTTCAGCAGCAGAAGAGCTGAGGCAGGGCTGGAGGCAGGCAATGTTACAGAGGTGGAAAAAGGTGGTTTAGTTATGCCGCGGATATGTGGCTGGAAACTCATTTCAAGGTCAAATATGACACCTAGGCTGTGAGCAGTCTTGTTCACCCTCAGATTGATACTAGGGAGAGGGATGGAGTCAGTGGTTAGGTAATGCAGTTTGTGATGGGGACCAAAGATAATGGCTTCGGTCTTCCCAATGTTTAATTGGAGAAATTTCTGTTCATCCAGTACTGGATATATGACAAGCAATCTGACAATTTAATTACCAAACAGGGGTCGAGAGAAGTGGAGGAGAGGTACATCTGGGTGTCGTCAGTGTACATGTGGAAACTGACTCTGTGTTTTCGGATGATATCGCCAAGGGGCAGTATGTAGATAAGAAATGAGGGGGCCAAGGACAGATCCTTGGGGGGACAGCAGAGGTAACAATGCGGGAGCGGGAAGAGAAGCCATTGCAGGAGATTTTCTGGCTACGATTAGATAGATAAGAATGGAACCAGGCGAGTGCAGTCCCACCTAGCTGGACATTGGTGGAGAGGTGTTGGAGGAGGATGGAGTGGTCAACTGTGTCAAAGGCTGCAGACAGGTCCAGGAGGACGAGGAGGGATAGTTTACCTTTGTCACACTCACAAAGGATGTAATTTGTGACTTTGATGAGAGCCATTTCGGTACTGTGGTAGGGATGAGAACCAGATTGAAGGGATTTGGGAGGTGACAACACTTTGGACTGGAAAGGGAGGTTGGAGATGGGGCGACAGCGAGCAAGCAAAGTGGGGTCAAGGGTTGTTTTTTTGAGAGGGGTGATGACAGCAGATTTAAAGGAGAGGGGAACAGTACCCGAGGAGAGAGAACCGTTAACAATATCAGCTAACACGGGAGACAAAAAAGGAAATTAGGTGGTCAGCAGTTTATTGGGAAGTAGATCAAAGGAACAGGAAGTGGGTCTCATAGACAAGTTGAGTTTGGAGAGACCAAGAGGAGAGATCACAGAGAAACTAGAGAAAGATGTGAGTTTAGGGCTAGGGCAGGCGGGAGGCTCAGGTGAAGTTTGGCCCTAGGGGAAGAAAGAGAACTCGGAGGCAGCTGATCGGATGGTCTCAATGTTTGAGACTTTCACACTTGTTGTTGGAGGTGAGTGTGGTGGAGACAGGGGAGAGCGGTTTAAGGAGACCGTTAGAAATAGAGAATAGTACCCGGGGGTTATTTTTGCAATCCAGAATGATCCTGGAATAGTGAACAGTTTTTGTAGACAATAGTAGTAACCGGTAATGTTTTATGTGTTCGAGCCAGATCTGGCAGTGAATGGTTAAACCAGTTGTCTGCCACACCTGTTCAAGTCTGTGCCCTTTTGACTTGAGGGAGCGAAGATGTGGGCTGTTCCAGGGGGACCGGCCAGCGTGGGAGAGAGTAATCGTTTTAATAATTTTTTTAAATCTTTCTAATGGTGAAGTCAGCTAAAAAATTCTCCTGAATGAAACTTGTCCCAACTTTCTGTTTCCAGCAGGTTCACTAGCTATTTGGAATGGGTACCCTGATCCATTTCCCCCTCAATAACCTGGATATGGAGGTCAATTGTAGCAGCAACAACCCGCCCCCGCAAAAATTGCCCAACTTAGCACAGAACTAGAATAGGATGTGGGATCTTTCTATTCCACATGGCTTAGAGTCACATAACTTGGTGCATTTACCTGCTGATTAATCAGTGTGAGACTGTACCAGCAAATTATCTGCTTAAATTATGAGACATCAAGAGTTTTGCAACAATCTAAATGGTATCTTCGTAGCAACACGTTGCTATGGTGTTGACAATTTTTAAGTCACAAATAGAACATTTGTAGCAAAATGATGGGAATCTTGATCTGTCACCTGCTATTTTGACTATTATTAAAAAAGCTAGCAGCCCGAGTCTGAGAACAGAAGGGGGTTTTCAATATTACACATATTACAGTATATCAGAACTGTCATTTACAGTATAATTAAAGATTGAAGAATTTTGCAGTACAATACCTGAGCTCTTTGTGGAGTCTGTATCAAGACTAGCCACTGTACTAGACCTAGAAAGACCACCCAAACTGGAATCTACTGACTGGATAAAGAAAACACACAACAGACGTTAAGAGGTTTAAACTTATAAATCCACAAATGGTACATTTACTACCTGGGTAGTGTTTTGCACATCCACACAAGCATCTTAAGGGTTACCCTTTTTGTTCACAGCATTGTCTATACATGGTATTTAGGAAGACATGCGTGACAGGAGAATATGAAGATTGTACTGTGGAAACACTTTGTATCCCACTTTTAAATAATTCATCTGACACTTGCATTAGGGCTAGATTATAAAAAGAATCAAAATGGATATCTGATTGAACTGAATTACCAGGTTCAACAGCACAGGCAGAAAATGACAATTCTCAGTGTCTTAAAGATCAAGTAGAAAAATGAGCAATGGCTATTAGCATACCCCTCAAAAACCCCTCTAGAAAAACAATGACCGAGAGTTGGAAATTGTTCAAGCAACTCCAGCTGTGGCACGATGATACTGCAACTTAAAAATGTAGGAGGTGCAAATTTTACTAAATTCTGTTAACTTAAATGAAAAGTTAATTTTTCAGTTATAATCTTTTACTCCCTGTCTGAGCTACTGCGCTGCTTTTCTGAGATCTCCTGTTGCAGTTTCGATGGGTCACAAAAATTATTCCTAATTTGTAACACGTCGGGGCTAAAATTCCGGCCTCGCTGGGTCCGTACGGAATACAGTGAGGCCCTGCAAAAGTCGTTTTTTATGCGCATGCGTCGAAAACCAGCTTTTCCGATCTGTCAAGTTTTGGCTTGACAGATCGAACGCACTCCCGCAGCCAGGACATTCGCGCGGGCGAAATTGGGCTATTGGCCTAACTCTTGCCCAGCGAATGTCCTTAAAACTCTTGCGCCTGGTAAAAGCAGGTGCAGCCTACTTTTACCAGCGTAAGAGTTTTAAAACATATAAAAATTACATTTAAATACACATTTTTATGTTTAAAAACCCTGTCCACTAAGGTAAGTTTATTTTAAACCCTATTAAAACACTTTAAAAAAAAATACCCAAAATATATATTTTTTTCTAAAACATTTAATTAGCTTTAATTTCAATTAATTTTAATTATGTGAGGTGTTCGTTTTATTTTATGTTGTGTTTAATGTGTTTTGTTTTTTTTCTCATTGATAGCAATAAGAACTCAGAGATACGGAGTTCCCAATGCTATCAGTGAGAATACTGTACCGTGAATGGTTGGCTAGTCACACTTGACTCCACCTTCTTCCTGCGAACCTCAAGGACAGGGACGCGCTCCGGAGTGCAGGAAGAATCGCCTCCGGCACCACCAGGTAATTTCGTAAAACATTCTCGGGTCAGAGGCGTTCGTCCGAAGGGAGCCTCCGACCCGAATTTCAGGCCCGTCCTAACTGTCATTTCCTCCTCAGAACAACAGAAATCAAAACAAAGTTACAGGCTAATATTTGCCCAGAATATCTTATTTATTGTGGCTTCATTTTCAATCAGGACTCAGCAACCTTCAGGTACCAACAGGTACAGTGTCCTTTTACCATGAGAGGGCCAATCCTCCACCCCTAAGACTGAAACTAATCATCATCTGCACTCTCAGTATTCTCTTGCTGTATAACAGTTGATAATTGATCACAGAAATAAGACCAACCAGATTTGGCTTGTTTCTGCTTAAATTTCTTGTTAAGGACTGGCCTTCTCGTCCCCCTGCTACTGATAGGTAGAAAGCAATGGACCATTCCTGATTGCCACTAGCAACAACAACAACAATCTGTATTCATATAGAATAGAAACAGAAAATGCTGGAAATACTCAGCCGGTCTGTGGAAAGAGAAACTGAGTTAATGTTTCAGGTCGATGACCTTTCGTCAGAACTGGAAAATGTTAGAGAGGTAACAGATTTTAAGCAAGTAAAGAGGTGGGGAAGAAGAACATAAGAAATAGGAGCAGGAGTAGGCCATTTGGCCCTTCGAGCCTGCTCCGCCATTTAATAAGACCATGGCTGATGTGATCCTGGCCTCAACTCCATGTCCCCACCCACTCCCCATAACTCTTGACTCCCTTATCATTCAAAAATCTGTCTATCTCCACCTTAAATATATTCAAAACCCCAGCCTCCACAGCTCTCTGGGGTAGAGAATTCCAAAGATTCACAATCCTCAGAGAAAAAATTCCTCCTCATTTTTATTTTAAACTATGCCCCCTAGTACTAGATTTCCCCCATGAGGGGAAACATCCTCTCTGCATCTACCCTGTCGAGCCCCCTCAGAATCTTATACATTTCAATAAGATCACCTCTCATTCTTCTAAACTCCAATGAGTATAGGCCCAACCTTTCTTCATATGACAACCCCTTCATCTCAGGAACCAACCTAGTGAACCTTCTCTGAACAGCCTCCAATGCAAGTATATCCTTCCTTAAATAAGGAGACCAAAACTACGCAGTACTCCAGGTGTGGTCTTACCAACGCCCTGTACAGTTGTAGCAGGACTTCCCTACTTTTATATTCCATCCTCTTTGCAATAAAAACCAGCATTCCATTTGCCTTCCTGATTACTTGATGTACCTGCATGCTAACCTTTTGCGTTTCATGCACAAGAACCCCCAGATCCCTCTGTACTACAACATTTTGTAATCGCTCCCCATTTAATAATTTGCTTTTTTATTTTTCCTACCAAAGTGGATAACCTCACATTTTCCCACATTATAGTCCATCTGCAAAAGTTTTGCCCATTCACTGAGCCTATCTCTATCCCTTTGTAGATTGTTTGCGTTCTCCTCACAACATGCTATCTTTGTATCATCAGCAAATTTGGCTACGTTACAATCGGTCCCTTCATCCAAGTCATTAATATAAATTGTAAATAGTTGAGGCCCCAGCTCTGATCCCTGTGGCACCCCACTAGTTACAGTTTGCCAACCTGAAAATTAACCATTTATCCCGACTCTCTGTTTTCTGTTAGTCAGCCCATCCTCTATCCATGCTAATATATTACCGCCAACCTCGTGAGCTCTTATCTTGTGCAGTAATCTTTTGTGTGGCACCTTATCGAATGCTTTCTGGAAATCCAAATTTTCCAGAAAAGGAAAGGTCTGTGCTAGGGTGCAAGGCCGGAGTGATTAAATGACAAAAGGGATGATTGTACAATGCAAAAGGAGATGGTAATGAGACAAGTAATGAAACAAAAGATGAGACTAGAAGAGATGGAAATGAGAATAGCAGAATCATCAACACCTGGCGTATGAAAAAATAGGGGCAGAGGTTATGATCTGAAATTGTTGAACTCGATGTTGAGTCCAGAAGGCTATAAAGTGCCTAATCGAAAGATGAGGTGCTGTTCCTCAAGCTTACGTTGAGCTTCGTTGGAACAGTGCAAGAAACCGAGGGCAGAAAGGTCAGAGTGGGAGTGTAGCGGAAAATTAAAGTGACAGGTGACGGAAGCTCGGGTTTACGCTTGCGAATTGAACAGAGGTGGTCCGCAAAGCGGTCACCAAATGTACATTTTGTCTCCCCAATGTAGAGGAGACTGCATCGTGAGCAGCGAATACAATATGCTAAATTGCAAGGAAGAGTGTTTGGGGCCCTGGACGGTGGGAAGGGAGCAGGTAAAAGGGCAGGTGTTGCATCTCCTACGCTTGCACGGGAAGGGGAGGGGGTGAATGAGCCGTGGACCAGGGTGTCACGGATGTTGAGCGTGGATGTTGGTCGAAGCCTATCCCCAGAAAAGGAGACAGAGATGTCGAGGAAGGGAAGAGTTCAAGATGGACCATGTAAAGGTGAGGGAAGGGTGGAAATTGGAAGCAAAGTGAATGAAATTTTCCATTGCGAGGCAAGAGCAGGAAATGGCACCGATAGTTATCAATGTACCGGAGGAGATGACGGAGGGAACCTGAGCAGGACTGGAACAAAGAATGTTCTACATATCCCACAAAAAGGCAAACATAGCTAGGACCCATGCAGTTTCCCATAGCAACACCTTTTATTTGGAGAAAGTGAGTGGAGTCAAAAGAGTTGTTGTTCAATGTCAGAACAAGTTCAGCCAGGCAGAGGAGGGTGATGGTGGATGAGGACTGTATTTATATAGCGTCCTTAACGTAGTAAAATGTTCCAAGCCACTTCACAGGAGGGCTACCAAACAAAATTTGACACCAAGCCATGCAAGAAGATATTAGGACAGATGATCAAAAGCTTGGTCAAAGAGGTAGGTTTTAAGGACCATCTTAAAGGATGAAAAAGAAGTGGAGAGGCATAGGGAGGGAATCCAGAGCTTAGGGTCTTGGCAACTGAATGGCGGAGCAATTAAAATCGGGGATGCTCAAGAGGCCAGAATTGGAGGTGCCACGAAGGGCTGTGCTCATCTGGAACCCACACACATGCATTTTCCGCAAGGATCACTAGATGATGCACAGGAGTGGAATTCCAAGCTGACTTATCTCCCTTGTTCAGGAGTGCAGAGGTTAATTGTAGCACCCCAACTGATCTCAGCTAATTTAGTACAGACCCTTTCTGCATGAGTCAATGCCACATCGACCAGTGCATCTACCCACAAAGGCAGTGAGGTCACAATGCATATGGGACTTCCAGTAAACTCAATTTCGAAAATTGAGAAGAGATGGTCACTTAGCAAGTTTTGTGATAATTAGAGAATCCTTTTTGAATAAAACATTAGGGCTGATGAATATTATGAGGGTGAAACAGGAATTGGAACTTCCTGTATAGTCAACAGGGGAACAAAACTGTATAGTCAACCGGTATTACAGAGGCCATGAAAAGATAAATTACAATACAATTACAACGCATAATTTACATGTAAGCAAGGAACACCAACAAAGATTTGGTGTTAAACTACTGACTGGAGATCTTTGAAAAGGTTATAACAACAACTACTTGTATTTATATAGCACCTTTAACATAGTGAAACGTCACAAGGTGCTTCACAGGAGTATTATGAGATAGAAAATTTGACATCGAGCTGCATAAGTAGAAATTATAGGTTATAGGTTAATTAATAAGTAATATTCTTGAACCACAGAAACACTGGGTAGAGGGCTGTGACTCAACGTTTTACCATGTTTTGAGCAAATGGCCTTCACAGCATTTCTCCACGTGTGTATTGAACATTTATATAAAGCAGTCCGTTTTACTCACAGACATTATCAACAGATGAGAAACACATCTTTAAAGCCTATAATTTTGCACCTTTTTTAATTATGTAGTAACAACTTATAAACTAAAGCAAATGGTTTTGTATCTTTGGTAACATTAGTCAAAGCCTGATGGGGTATACGTTGGCAATGAAAGCCTACCTTGCTTTTAGTGCTGATTTCACTGCCTTGAGAACTGCTACTGCTGTGCCGTTTCTTTCCTTTCCGAAACATTTCTCACCATTTTTTTTTTAAACCAGATAAACCTGTGAAACAGACAAAACATTCTTTATATATCATGAAAATCATTTGGACACTACTGATGATATCCAACTTATACCAAGTTTTTATCAACATGTAGAAGGCGGACAACTCTGGCAGTGAGACCTCAATGAGGAGTGGGAGAAGGTGCAGGAAGACAGCCTACTCCGTCTCCATTTATACAAACAATATGCAAATACAAATCCTGCAGAAAATTGCATTGAATTCTCTCTATAATGTTCCCGTAAGTATTCACAAACTGCAGGAGAGAACATGGTGATATAGTATACATCTCATATTATTTTCAGGCTGTCCCAAACTATGAGCTCTCTGGGCACAGGTCCTATTGTGCATCAGGATGGAGATTCCCAAATACTTTATAGAGCATATGCTGGGATTTCTACATTAACCAAGCTTAATTAGGTACCAGCTCGCTGCCACAGTTGCATCACAAATGTGTGCTGGTTGGATGAAGGTTCAACATTTGCACTTGGGTCAGTCTATTACTGAACATTCTAATTTACTATATCTGTGGTATAACCTGTATCTGAATGTCTGCCTTTCTTAAAAATATCAGCCAAGTGCCCATTGCTCTCTGAACCACAGGGAAACTTCTCTCAGCGGCACAAAGCCGTTCCGTAACTGAGGACAGCTGTGGTGCCCCAAGCTAGTCACAATATTAAAGCAATCATGTACCACAGTATATACACAATATGCTGCAGATACATGTCCCCTCGAACATCTTGTGTTTCAGTTGTAACTTCCATTTTTATAAATCCTTTCTCAAACAAAGTTTTTTTTTTAAACTGCAATAAATGTTTGAAGTTTTCAATAAAAAAGATGCCTGGTTGCAACATTGAGAGTAAGTATGCGGGATAGATGATCGATGATAGATCACTGTGGGTCTAGCCCATTCAAAATGCCATCTGTGGAATGCAGACAGGTTCCATTAAATTATCTGGACTATTAGTTTATATTCCAGTAAACATCTATCATATTCTTAGTGTTGATTGATATCCTTTGCAGTCCTGAATGCCAGTGGTATGTATAGAAGTTAGTAATAGGCATTCGCACTTTTCCACTGCTGATGGGTGTCGGATTGGAAACCAGATGCAGCTTTTCTTTCTCTTCCCCCTCCCCCATATCCTGAAAATCCATCCAAATGTACAGTGACAAAATAGTCACTTTTCTTTGGTTTTAATGACTGAAAAAGGGCCGGTTTTTCCATCACCATAACTCCTCTGGAGTGTGAGCAATCAGGGCATGAGGATCAGAAACATGGGTAGAGATCAGTTACAGTGGAAATATTAACAGTGCAGGAAGCTCCCACCAAAATGTTTTATTTTAACATAGTAATGCTGAATAAGTAGTATTATTGAAACACCAACACTATTTTCCAGGCTCTTTGTGTCAGGAATACACTGCTTTGCAACTGCCCTTATAAATTGGCCATTGAAAAAACAACTGTAAGTTACAGCCAAAGTGTCTTTTGGGAATTCCTCTTTACTTGTGGTATTTGCCAGGAGGAGGAGGAGTAACATAGGGATGTTAGGCAAGTCAGATTATGATAGGAATGCACCTACCTGCCATTGCCCTCTCAAATATATAGGTATCAGAGTTAACCTGAATGTGTTGGAGAAACAATGTATGTGCAGGCTAAATTCCACCAGAGAGGCTGTGACAGCTGTTTTGCATGTTGCAAGCTGACCTGTAGCTACTCCAGGGCAGGCACTGCACAGCAGTTAGCAGCTGTCAAAGTCACTTTGATTCTGTGATAGTACGGACTGTAACATACAGTATAGTAGCATGGTGATTAAAGTTTGTTTCATTACACATATCCTGTGTGTGTCCAAACAGCTCTACCTCACCACCACCTCTATTGACCCCGCCACTGTCTGATGTTTAACGCTGTATATCCAACATCCAGTATTGGATGAATAGAAATTTCCTCCAACTAATTACTGGGAAGACCGAAGCCATTGTCTTTGGTCTGCGTCACAAACTCCATTCCTTAGCCACCGACTTCATCCCTCTTCCTGGTTACTGTCTGAGGCTGAACCAGACTATTCGCAATCTTGGTATCATATTTGACCCTGAGATGAACTTCCAACCACATATCCGCTCCATCACCAAGATCGTCTACTTCCACCTCCGTAACATCACGTGTCGTTGCCCCTGCCTCAGCTCTAGACTGGACTAGTCCAATGCTCCCATGGCTAGCCTCCCATCTTCCACCCTACTTAAACTCATCCGAAACGCTACTGTCCTAATTCGCAGCAAGTCCCATTCACCCATCACCCATGTGCTCGCTGACCTACATTGGATCCCAGTCCGGCAACAACTCGATTTTGAAATTCTCATCCTTGTTTTCAAATCCCTCTATGACCTCACCCCTCCCTATCTCTGTACCCCCTCCAGCCCTACAACCCTCCAAGATATCTGGCCTCTTCCACATCCCCGATATTTTAGTCGCTGTGCCTTCAGCTGCCTGAACCATAGGCTCTGGAATTCCCTGCCTAAGCCTCTCTCTCCTCCTTTAAGTCACTCCTTTAAAATCTACCTCTTTGATCAAGCTTTTAGCCTCATATCCCATGTGGCTCAGTGTCAAATTTTGTCCGATAACACTCCTGTGAAGAGCCTCAAGACATTTTGCTACGTTAAAGGTGTTATATAAATGCAAGTTGTTGTTGTGTCACTGCAGGTTTTCTGGTAGCCACTCACCAACCATATGTCTACAGACTTAACAATTCTCTGGCATTCAGTAGGAGATCACACTCTCCCATTCTTCTAATTAAAAACTGCAATCTTACACTTGTACGGACTGATGGTAAATTTCAGGATTCCTCTTGTTTTCTTTTGCTGGAGAGCAAGACAAAGAAGCAGAATGTAGGAGAAAACATTTGTAAATCCCACAGCCAAACAGGCTATGAAGAGAGAAAGAAAAAAAACAAAGAATAAGGAAGACAAACAGACAGACAATCACATTTACTGCCTTTGCCGTTGCCAGCTGCCAATGTGATGGATGCATCTATGTTTTGGTATAAGTGAACACCTCAAAAATAAGGCTTTTAATTGAAAATGTCACACCTAGAATTTGCCCAACATTATATGCAACACATGTTCTGCAGTTGGGTATCACTATATCATAAAGTCTTACTCTGTCTGGACATCCTCTCAAATCTACCAGTCATCGATGATTCTTCTCACTCATCCAACAGCTTTTTAATAGACTTATCTATTTGATTTTTAATCTCAATTTTCTCCTCTCAAGGAGCCAATCGTTGCTCAGGTACAGTTCCGCAGGTCCTAGCAGCCTTTGGTATCTCACTAAAGTGGCCATACTTAATTGTGAAGCCACAAAGTTAGTATGGTACTGGTAACATATTGGACACCAGGGATATCATAGCCAAACATGATGCCATCCTCACTCAATGTCCATATGTGCATTTTCTCACTCGGGCACTGAACAGACAAAAAGGACAGGCTGCTCCATCAAGCCTGTCCCATACTCAAGATGGCTGGAACATCATGACTAGACACTTCCTACCCTTCACATTGCCCCAACCTCCATCACCCCTCCCCCCAATCATCTAAGCTCCTGGGAGAGGGGGAAAAAAAGAGAAAACCCTTGGGTCAATAACGGGAAAAAAAACTCTGAAAAATTCCTGTCTGACGCCCTGAAGCAATCAAAATTAGTCCAGATGATCACATAGACCATCCGTTCGTTATCTGTCAATCCACTTACCTTCTATTCAATGCAATAATGTCAACCCCATCGTCTCATAAATCATGAGACAAATTCTTAAAAATCATGAGATTTGGCATAGCAATCTGAGTTTCTATTATTTTTCAAACATAAACCAGTATCAATTTAACAATTGGTTTATAAACCTCATTAGTGGCTTTATTTAATCTCTAACAGGTCACAGCTCTTTATAAAAGCTCTATTACTTCATCTAAAAATGCTTTACAAAAAACGTTTTCAAAATTCTACCTGTTATCACCACATTGCTACGTTTGGGTCATCCTCAACTCCGAGGGACTGCGTAAGAGAAAAGAGAGCTATGTTTGGGTACTCCTCTTGAGTTTCGGGTGGATGATATTTCACTATATCAGTTAAGTGCAAAATTGCTGTATTCTACACAAAAAATTGCCAATGCTGTACACAGTCTGTTATAGACATCCCTCCACATTCATATTGGTGTTGTACCTTAGGGACGGGATATGGACAGCACATGGAGTGTATATTCAAGACGCTTGGCAAACAGGATCTGCAGTGTTTAAGAGGCCACCTTGACTTGTACTTTACCACCTTTGGGCTGGTTTTGCTAACTGTTTTCAGGGTTTTACTTTTCTATTTTTTTGCATCCAGGGATCCTTGAGATCTCCTAAATTTTAAATGTAACCTTGGTCTTTTCCCTCTATCAATAGCATTAACCAAGACGACTGGAGAACAGCTCTATTGCACGGACCTAGTGCGCACACATATCGCAGTGTGGGCTGGCCCGTGCTGCCTCTCGGCCCTCGCCTTTGCTGGGCCCCGAACCCATGCCTCTCCTTGGCCCCGATCACGTCTCTTGCCACTCCTGCTGTACCTGTCCACGCTCCAATCAGCGACCTGGATCTTGGTGACGTCCAATCCAGTCGCCTTGTTCGCTGCCGTTGCTCTCCTACTCCAGCACGTGCTGCTCCCTGGAGTGGTATGCCGCCATGCTGCTCCTTCCGCTCCCCGGCCTGCTCCGATGGTGCTCGCAGGCTGGAGGCCGTGTAGATAAGGTGGTTACTTGCCTTTATTAGCCGAGGCATAGAATACATGAGCAGGGAGGTTATGCTTGAACTGTGTAAAACACCAGTTAGGCCATAGCTAGCAGTTCTGGTCACCACATTACAGGAAAGATGTGATTGCACTAGAGAGGGTACAGAGGAGATTTACGAGGATGTTGCCTTGACTGGAGAATTTTAGCTATGAGGAAAGATTGGATAGGCTGAGTTTGTATTCTTTGGACCAGAGAAGGCTGAGGAGAGACCTTATTGAGATGTATAAAATTATGAGGGGCCTAGATAAGAGTGGATAGGAAAGACCCAATTTCCTTAGTAGAGGGGTCAACAACCAGAGGCCATAGATTTAAAGTAATTGGTAGGAGGTTTCGAAAGGATTTGAGGTGAAATGTTTTCATCCAGAAGGTAGTAGGGGCCTGGAACTCACTGCCTGAAAGTGTGGTAGAGACAGAAATCTTCACCACATTTAAAAAGTATTTGGGATATGCACTTGAAGTGCCGTAGTGGACACGATGGGCCGAAATGGCCTCCTTCCGTGCTGCAAATTTCTATGATTCTATGAAAAGCACATCTCTAATTTAGTTTGTGCAAAACTCAAATCTAATTGACTGTTCTCACCCCGCAGTGCTTCCTTTACCTTGAAAGCAGCGACCACGGTGGTCGGAATGCATGATTGATTGGCTGGTGCCAATCGGTTTTAAGGGCTCAGCGGAGCTGCCTGCAAAGTAGAAAATGAGCACCATCAAGGGGCAGAACCTGGTAACGGACTGTTCGACAAGGTGTATTGCGATCACGGAGTACCTCTACATGTACAATGGGCAGCCCAGTGTTAGCGGATGGCAGCGCTAACCTGCGCACACAAGACAAGGCAAGTCTGATCTTTCCCAGCAACACTGTTCACCTATCGTCTTTTACAATAATAAAGCACGTGCCCCCAGGGACCATTCTAATCTCCGTGGCCAATGCGGAACGGCGCTTCCATGCACTGACCAATCGGAGTACTGCCGTACTTTTCAACTCCCGCCCAGCATCATTGCACCACTCCCTGACGTAAAAAACATGAGACTGCACTGTTGAATCGTGAGATCACAAGTTGGGTTAAATTTTCATTAAAAATTGCGTGTCGTATGATTGATTCGCAAGAGTTGCCATTAATGATGATGTGATCTCATCCCCAGGCCAACAACCAGTCCAGTTCCCCTGAGAAGGCATGGACAAGAGATCAGAATTTTGCATGATTTTTGCCTGTCCTAACCCAGGGTTACTCAGCTCAACTGAGCACACCTTGCACTACCCCAGTTGACATTGGCTAACTAACTAAGCTGGGCTATTCTGGTCTGTATGGTGCTGTTCCACGCCAGGTAGTGTGGGTATGACAACCAACAAGGAAGCTTTGATCATCTCAATATTAATGTTCAATTAATCTGAACATTTATCCTTAATGCTCTTCCTTGAAACACCTTGATTTTGTGATTGCAATTATAGTCCACCAGCCTCACGGGTAGTACTAAACTAAATTTCAAAGAAAGAGTTAAGTAAACAAATATTTCTAACTGAAACACAACAATGATTACACAGATTCTAACTTTTGACTATTGTGTCAAATTTTAACGTTGTAAGAAACACTGAAGATCAACCATAAATCCATTTCATGCAATGTCTACTTTACATCGAGCCTCCATCAAATAAATAAGGTGTGTTGGAAGATGCCAAAACATTCATTTTTCTTAAAGTCAGGAGTGAAATGCAAACATTTTCTACAAGCTGAATTCAAAAGAAACTGCATTTGTTGCTTTTAGTTGAAGAACAATTGACTAGCGAGTGGTCAGCACGAAAGGGTGAAGTAGAGCAGAGTTTGAGTAAAACACTGTTTCACAGCTGGCGGGCAGCAATACCCCACAGGCCCAGCAACACATAGACACAAGTTGTGCCCAGAACCTGCTTCCAAACCTCGCTCCTCTCACTCACCCAACACACTATACAACTCTTGCAACATTTAGAGGACTCGAAAACTATTTAAAAATCGAATTACCTAATGATTTAATGGTTTTTTACAAAAATACTGAACCCATGCTGCTCAAGGCTGAGCTCTTTGCTCTGAAGGATTCCTGCTGCAGCTGCGGGTGTCTCACTCTCTCTGTCCCGAGGCCGCGGGGAGACAGTTTCCCGGCGGGGACATTTCGCGGTGGGACCGGAAGTGTCGCCGTGCCGAAGCGCATCATGTCCGCGAAACGGAAAGCAGAGAGTTTCATCCCGGCTGAGGAGAGCGACCAGCTGCTGATCCGGCCGCTGTGAGTACCCGTCCGCGTCCGCCCGGCCCCGAGTGAAGCATCACCGGCCCACCGGGAAAACTCACTGCGGCCCCGACTGTCAGCACCGACCCCCGCGGGGAGCAGCTCCAGGAGAGCGGCCCTCCCCGGTCAGGGATCATCTCCCCCCCCCCCCCATCTCTCATCCCCTCCCCATCTCTCATCCCCCCCCCTCCCCATCTCTCATCCCCCCCCCTCCCCATCTCTCATCCCCCCCCCTCCCCATCTCTCATCCCCATCTCTCATCCCCCCCCTCTCCCCATCTCTCATCCCCCCCCCTCCCCATCTCTCATCCCCCCCCCTCCCCATCTCTCATCCCCCCCCCCTCCCCATCTCTCATCCCCCCCCCCTCCCCATCTCTCATCCCCATCTCTCATCCCCCCCCCCACCCCATCTCTCATCCCCCCCCCTCCCCATCTCTCATCCCCCCCCCCTCCC